>NW_027287024.1:0-148194 GCF_022747635.1 Hetaerina americana | reverse complement strand
ATTTGTGTCGAGTGAGATTTTCACCTAGAACCGAAAGGGGGGTATTGGCACTTTTCATGGAAAAATGAGAAAAATTAAATTTTCTAAAAATGAAATAAATGCCTTCTATACACCTCAAACATTCACTCTAAAATAGAAGATTGTTGTTTTTCGCAAAATTTTTAGAAATTTTGGCTCTTTTAGTAACAATAACACTTGCGCTGAAGCATCTTTTATGCTCAATTCTTGTCTTTCAGGATTTATTCTGAGTTTTATTTTATTTATTTGATGAAAATGAACAACAATACACACCATGGAAACGTTTTTGTTTGATTTGTGTAGACTGAGATTTTCACCTAGAACCCAAAGGGGGGGGTATTGGCACTTTTCATGGAAAAATCTGAAAAATTAAATTTTCTAAAAATTAAATAAATGCCTTCTTTACACCTCAAACATTCACTCTAAAACTGAAAATTGTTGCTTTTCGCAATATTTTTAGAAATTTGGGCTCTTTTAGTAACATAAACACTTGCGCTGAAGCATCTTTTATGCTCATTTCTTGTCTTTCAGGATTAATTCTGGGTTTTTTTGTTTATTTGATGAAAATGAACAACAATACACACCATGGAAACATTTTTGTTTGATTTGTGTCGAGTGAGATTTTCACCTAGAACCCAAAGGGGGGGTATTGGCACTTTTCATGGAAAAATGTGAAAAATTAAATTTTCTAAAAATGAAATAAATGCCTTCTATACACCTCAAACATTCACTCTAAAAAAGAAGATTGTGGTTTTTCGCAATATTTTTAGAAATTTGGGCTCTAATAGTAAGAATAACACTTGCGCTGAAGCATCTTTTATGCTCATTTCTTGTTTTTCAGGATTTATTCTTGGTTTAATTTTGTTTATTTGATGAAAATGAACAACAATACACACCATGGAAACATTTTTGTTTGATTTGTGTCGAGTGAGATTTTCACCTAGAACCCAAAGGGGGGGTATTGGCACTTTTCATGGAAAAATTAGAAAAATTAAATTTTCTAAAAATGAAATAAATGCCTTCTATACACCTCAAACATTCACTCTAAAATAGAAGATTGTGTTTTTTCGCAAAATTTTTAGAAATTTTGGCTCTTTTAGTAACAATAACACTTGCGCTGAAGCATCTTCTATGCTCATTTCTTGTCTTTTAGGATTTATTCTGGGTTTAATTTTGTTTATTTGATGAAAATGAACAACAATACACACCATGGAAACATTTTTGTTTGATTTGTGTCGACTGAGATTTTCACCTAGAACCCAAAGGGTTCTAGGTGAAAATCATCTATTGCCACTTTTCATGGAAAAATGTGAAAAATTAAATTTTCTAAAAATTAAATAAATGCCTTCTATACACCTCAAACATTCACTCTAAAACTGAAAATTGTTGCTTTTCGCAATATTTTTAGAAATTTGGGCTCTTTTAGTAACATTAACACTTGCGCTGAAGCATCTTTTATGCTCATTTCTTGTCTTTCAGGATTAATTCTGGGTTTTTTTGTTTATTTGATGAAAATGAACCACAATACACACCATGGAAACATTTTTGTTTGATTTGTGTCGAGTGAGATTTTCACCTAGAACCCAAAGGAGGGGGTATTGGCCCTTTTCATGGAAAAATGTGAAAAATTAAATTTTCCAAAAATGAAATAAATGCCTTCTATACACCTCAAACATTCACTCTAAAAAAGAAGATTGTGGTTTTTCGCAATATTTTTAGAAATTTGGGCTCTAATAGTAAGAATAACACTTGCGCTGAAGCATCTTTTATGCTCATTTCTACTTTTTCAGGACTTATTCTGGGTTTAATTTTGTTTATTTGATGAAAATGAACAACAATACACACCATGGAAACATTTTTGTTTGATTTGTGTCGAGTGAGATTTTCACCTAGAACCCAAAGGGGGGTATTGGCACTTTTCAGGGAAAAATGAGAAAAATTAAATTTTCTAAATATGAATTAAATGCCTTCTATACACCTCAAACATTCACTCTAAAACTGAAAATTGTTGCTTTTCGCAATATTTTTAGAAATTTGGGCTCTTTTAGTAACATTAACACTTGCGCTGAAGTATCTTTTATGCTCATTTCTTGTCTTTCAGGATTTATTCTAGGTTTTTTTGTTTATTTGATGAAAATGAACCACAATACACACCATGGAAACATTTTTGTTTGATTTGTGTCGAGTGAGATTTTCACCTAGAACCCAAAGGAGGGGGCATTGGCCCTTTTCATGGAAAAATGTGAAAAATTAAATTTTCTAAAAATGAAATAAATGCCTTCTATACTCGTCAAACATTCACTCTAAAATAGAAGATTGTTGTTTTTCGCAAAATTTTTAGAAATTTTGGCTCTTTTAGTAACAATATCACTTGCGCTGAAGCATCTTTTATGCTCAATTCTTGTCTTTCAGGATTTATTCTGAGTTTTATTTTATTTATTTGATGAAAATGAACAACAATACACACCATGGAAACGTTTTTGTTTGATTTGTGTCGACTGAGATTTTCACCTAGAACCCAAAGGGGGGGGTATTGGCACTTTTCATGGAAAAATCTGAAAAATTAAATTTTCTAAAAATTAAATAAATGCCTTCTTTACACCTCAAACATTCACTCTAAAACTGAAAATTGTTGCTTTTCGCAATATTTTAAGAAATTTGGGCTCTTTTAGTAACATTAACACTTGCGCTGAAGCATCTTTTATGCTCATTTCTTGTCTTTCAGGATTAATTCTGGGTTTTTCTGCTTATTTGATGAAAATGAACAACAATACACACCATGGAAACATTTTTGTTTGATTTGTGTCGAGTGAGATTTTCACCTAGAACCCAAAGGGGGGGGTATTGGCACTTTTCATGGAAAAATGTGAAAAATTAAATTTTCTAAAAATGAAATAAATGCCTTCTATACACCTCAAACATTCACTCTAAAAAAGAAGATTGTGGTTTTTCGCAATATTTTTAGAAATTTGGGCTCTAATAGTAAGAATAACACTTGCGCTGAAGCATCTTTTATGCTCATTTCTTGTTTTTCAGGACTTATTCTGGGTTTAATTTTGTTTATTTGATGAAAATGAACAACAATACACACCATGGAAACATTTTTGTTTGATTTGTGTCGAGTGAGATTTTCACCTTGAACCCAAAGGGGGGGGTATTGGCACTTTTCATGGAAAAATGGAAAAAATTAAATTTTCTAAAATGAAATAAATGCCTTCTATACACCTCAAACATTCACTCTAAAATAGAAGATTGTGTTTTTTCGCAAAATTTTTAGAAATTTTGGCTCTTTTAGTAACAATAACACTTGCGCTGAAGCATCTTCTATGCTCATTTCTTGTCTTTCAGGATTTATTCTGAGTTTTATTTTATTTATTTGATAAAAATGAACAACAATACACACCCTGGAAACATTTTTGTTTGATTTGTGTCGACTGAGATTTTAACCTAGAACACAAAGGGTTCTAGGTGAAAATCATCTATTGCCACTTTTCATGGAAAAATGTGAAAAATTAAATTTTCTAAAAATGAAATAAATGCCTTCTATACACCTCAAACATTCACTCTAAAAAGAAGATTGTGGTTTTTCGCAATATTTTTAGAAATTTGGGCTCTAATAGTAAGAATAACACTTGCGCTGAAGCATCTTTTATGCTCATTTCCTGTCTTTCAGGATTTATTCTGGGTTTAATTTTGTTTATTTGATGAAAATGAACAACAATACACACCATGGAAACATTTTTGTTTGATTTGTGTCGAGTGAGATTTTCACCTAGAACCCAAAGGGGGGGGTATTGGCACTTTTCAGGGAAAAATGAGAAAAATTAAATTTTCTAAAAATGAATTAAATGCCTTCTATACACCTCAAACATTCACTCTAAAACTGAAAATTGTTGCTTTTCGCAATATTTTAAGAAATTTGGGCTCTTTTAGTAACATTAACACTTGCGCTGAAGCATCTTTTATGCTCATTTCTTGCCTTTCAGGATTTATTCTGGGTTTTTTTGTTTATTTGATGAAAATGAACCACAATACACACCATGGAAACATTTTTGTTTGATTTTTGTCGAGTGAGATTTTCACCTAGAACCCAAAGGAGGGGGTATTGGCCCTTTTCATGGAAAAATGTGAAAAATTAAATTTTCTAAAAATGAAATAAATGCCTTCTATACACCTCAAACATTCACTCTAAAAAAGAAGATTGTGGTTTTTCGCAATATTTTTAGAAATTTGGGCTCTAATAGTAAGAAAAACACTTGCGCTGAAGCATCTTTTATGCTCATTTCTACTTTTTCAGGACTTATTCTGGGTTTAATTTTGTTTATTTGATGAAAATGAACAACAATACACACCATGGAAATATTTTTGTTTGATTTGTGTCGAGTGAGATTTTCACCTAGAACCCAAAGGGGGGGTATTGGCACTTTTCATGGAAAAATATGAAAAATTAAATTTTCTAAAAATGAAATAAATGCCTTCTATACACCTCAAACATTCACTCTAAAACAGAAGATTGTGGTTTTTCGCAATATTTTTAGAAATTTGGGCTCTTATTATAAGAATAACACTTGCGCTGAAGCATCTTTTATGCTCATTTCTTGTCTTTCAGGATTTATTCTGAGTTTTATTTTATTTATTTGATAAAAATGAACAACAATACACACCATGGAAACGTTTTTGTTTGATATGTGTCGACTGAGATTTTCACCTAGAACCCAAAGGGGGGGGTATTGGCACTTTTCATGGAAAAATGTGAAAAATTAAATTTTCTAAAAATGAAATAAAAGCCTGCTATACACCTCAAACATTCACTCTAAAACTGAAAATTGTTGCTTTTCGCAATATTTTTAGAAATTTGGGCTCTTATAGTAAGAATAACACTTGCGCTGAAGCATCTTTTATGCTCATTTCTTGTCTTTCAGGATTTATTCTGGGTTTAATTTTGTTTATTTGATGAAAATGAACAACAATACACACCATGGAAACATTTTTGTTTGATTTGTGTTGAGTGAGATTTTCACCTAGAATCCAAAGGGGGGGTATTATCACTTTTCATGGAAAAATGAGAAAAATTAAATTTTCTAAAAATGAAATAAATGCCTTCTATACACCTCAAACATTCACTCCAAAAAAGAAGATTGTTGTTTTTCGTAATATTTTTAGAAATTTGGGCTCTTATAGTAAGAATAACACTTGCGCTGAAGCATCTTTTATGCTCATTTCTTGTTTTTCAGGATTTATTCTGGGTTTCATTTTGTTTATTTGATGAAAATGAACAACAATACACACCATGGAAACATTTTTGTTTGATTTGTGTCGAGTGAGATTTTCACCTAGAACCCAAAGGGGGGTGTATTGGCACTTTTCACGGAAAAATGTGAAAAATTAAATTTTCTAAAAATGAAATAAATGCCTTCTATACACCTCAAACATTCACTCTAAAATAGAAAATTGTTGCTTTTCGCAATATTTTTAGAAATTTGGCTCTTATAGTAACATTAACACTTGCGCTGAAGCATCTTTTATGCTCATTTCTTGTCTTTCAGGATTTATTCTGGGTTTAATTTAGTTTATTTGATGAAAATGAACAACAATACACACCATGGAAACATTTTTGTTTGATTTGTGTCGAGTGAGATTTTCACCTAGAACCCAAAGGGGGGGGTATTGGCACTTTTAATGGAAAAATGTGAAAAATTAAATTTTCTAAAAATGAAATAAATGCCTTCTATACAACTCAAACATTCACTCTAAAAAAGAAGATTGTGGTTTTTCGCAATATTTTTAGAAATTTGGGCTCTAATAGTAAGAATAACACTTTCGCTGAAGCATCTTTTATGCTCATTTCTTGTCCTTCAGGATTTATTCTGGGTTTTTTTTGTTTATTTAATGAAAATGAAAAAAAATACACACCATGGAAACATTTTTGTTTGATTTGTGGTGAGTGAGATTTTTACCTAGACCCGAAAGGGGGGGTATTGGCACTTTTCATGGAAAAATGGAAAAAATTAAATTTTCTAAAAATGAAATAAATGCCTTCTATACACCTCAAACATTCACTCTAAAATAGAAGATTGTGTTTTTTCGCAAAATTTTTAGAAATTTTGGCTCTTTTAGTAACAATAACACTTGCGCTGAAGCATCTTCTATGCTCATTTCTTGTCTTTCAGGATTTATTCTGAGTTTTATTTTATTTATTTGATAAAAATGAACAACAATACACACCCTGGAAACATTTTTGTTTGATTTGTGTCGACTGAGATTTTAACCTAGAACACAAAGGGTTCTAGGTGAAAATCATCTATTGCCACTTTTCATGGAAAAATGTGAAAAATTAAATTTTCTAAAAATGAAATAAATGCCTTCTATACACCTCAAACATTCACTCTAAAAAGAAGATTGTGGTTTTTCGCAATATTTTTAGAAATTTGGGCTCTAATAGTAAGAATAACACCTGCGCTGAAGCATCTTTTATGCTCATTTCCTGTCTTTCAGGATTTATTCTGGGTTTAATTTTGTTTATTTGATGAAAATGAACAACAATACACACCATGGAAACATTTTTGTTTGATTTGTGTCGAGTGAGATTTTCACCTAGAACCCAAAGGGGGGGGTATTGGCACTTTTCAGGGAAAAATGAGAAAAATTAAATTTTCTAAAAATGAATTAAATGCCTTCTATACACCTCAAACATTCACTCTAAAACTGAAAATTATTGCTTTTCGCAATATTTTAAGAAATTTGGGCTCTTTTAGTAACATTAACACTTGCGCTGAAGCATCTTTTATGCTCATTTCTTGTCTTTCAGGATTTATTCTGGGTTTTTTTGTTTATTTGATGAAAATGAACCACAATACACACCATGGAAACATTTTTGTTTGATTTGTGTCGAGTGAGATTTTCACCTAGAACCCAAAGGAGGGGGTATTGGCCCTTTTCATGGAAAAATGTGAAAAATTAAATTTTCTAAAAATGAAATAAATGCCTTCTATACACCTCAAACATTCACTCTAAAAAAGAAGATTGTGGTTTTTCGCAATATTTTTAGAAATTTGGGCTCTAATAGTAAGAAAAACACTTGCGCTGAAGCATCTTTTATGCTCATTTCTACTTTTTCAGGACTTATTCTGGGTTTAATTTTGTTTATTTGATGAAAATGAACAACAATACACACCATGGAAATATTTTTGTTTGATTTGTGTCGAGTGAGATTTTCACCTAGAACCCAAAGGGGGGGTATTGGCACTTTTCATGGAAAAATATGAAAAATTAAATTTTCTAAAAATGAAATAAATGCCTTCTATACACCTCAAACATTCACTCTAAAACAGAAGATTGTGGTTTTTCGCAATATTTTTAGAAATTTGGGCTCTTATTATAAGAATAACACTTGCGCTGAAGCATCTTTTATGCTCATTTCTTGTCTTTCAGGATTTATTCTGAGTTTTATTTTATTTATTTGATGAAAATGAACAACAATACACACCATGGAAACGTTTTTGTTTGATATGTGTCGACTGAGATTTTCACCTAGAACCCAAAGGGGGGGGTATTGGCACTTTTCATGGAAAAATCTGAAAAATTAAATTTTCTAAAAATGAAATAAATGCCTTCTATACACCTCAAACATTCACTCCAAAACTGAAAATTGTTGCTTTTCGCAATATTTTTAGAAATTTGGGCTCTTTTAGTAACATTAACACTTGCGCTGAAGCATCTTTTATGCTCATTTCTTGTCTTTCAGGATTTATTCTGGGTTTAATTTTGTTTATTTGATGAAAATGAACAACAATACACACCATGGAAACATTTTTGTTTGATTTGTGTTGAGTGAGATTCTCACCTAGAACCCAAAGGGGGGGGGGGGTATTGGCACTTTTCATGGAGAAATGAGAAAAATTAAATTTTCTAAAAATGAAATAAATGCCTTCTATACACCGCAAACATTCACTCTAAAATAAAGATTGTGGTTTTTCGCAATATTTTTAGAAATTTGGGCTCTTATAATAAGAATAACACTTGCGCTGAAGCATCTTTTATGCTCATTTCTTGTCTTTCAGGATTTATTCTGGGTTTAATTTTGTTTATTTGATGAAAATGAACAACAATACACACCATGGAAACATTTTTGTTTGATTTGTGTCGAGTGAGATTTTCACCTAGAACCCAAAGGGGGGGGTATTGGCACTTTTCAGGGAAAAATGAGAAAAATTAAATTTTCTAAAAATGAATTAAATGCCTTCTATACACCTCAAACATTCACTCTAAAACTGAAAATTGTTGCTTTTCGCAATATTTTTAGAAATTTGGGCTCTTTTAGTAACATGAACACTTGCGCTGAAGCATCTTTTATGCTCATTTCTTGTCTTTCAGGATTTATTCTGGGTTTTTTTGTTTATTTGATGAAAATGAACCACAATACACACCATGGAAACATTTTTGTTTGATTTTTGTCGAGTGAGATTTTCACCTAGAACCCAAAGGAGGGGGTATTGGCCCTTTTCATGGAAAAATGTGAAAAATTAAATTTTCTAAAAATGAAATAAATGCCTTCTATACACCTCAAACATTCACTCTAAAAAAGAAGATTGTGGTTTTTCGCAATATTTTTAGAAATTTGGGCTCTAATAGTAAGAAAAACACTTGCGCTGAAGCATCTTTTATGCTCATTTCTACTTTTTCAGGACTTATTCTGGGTTTAATTTTGTTTATTTGATGAAAATGAACAACAATACACACCATGGAAATATTTTTGTTTGATTTGTGTCGAGTGAGATTTTCACCTAGAACCCAAAGGGGGGGTATTGGCACTTTTCATGGAAAAATATGAAAAATTAAATTTTCTAAAAATGAAATAAATGCCTTCTATACACCTCAAACATTCACTCTTAAACAGAAGATTGTGGTTTTTCGCAATATTTTTAGAAATTTGGGCTCTAATAGTAAGAATAACACTTGCGCTGAAGCATCTTTTATGCTCATTTCTTGTTTTTCAGGACTTATTCTGGGTTTAATTTTGTTTATTTGATGAAAATGAACAACAATACACACCATGGAAACATTTTTGTTTGATTTGTGTCGAGTGAGATTTTCACCTTGAACCCAAAGGGGGGGGTATTGGCACTTTTCATGGAAAAATGGAAAAAATTAAATTTTCTAAAAATGAAATAAATGCCTTCTATACACCTCAAACATTCACTCTAAAATAGAAGATTGTGTTTTTTCGCAAAATTTTTAGAAATTTTGGCTCTTTTAGTAACAATAACACTTGCGCTGAAGCATCTTCTATGCTCATTTCTTGTCTTTCAGGATTTATTCTGAGTTTTATTTTATTTATTTGATAAAAATGAACAACAATACACACCCTGGAAACATTTTTGTTTGATTTGTGTCGACTGAGATTTTAACCTAGAACACAAAGGGTTCTAGGTGAAAATCATCTATTGCCACTTTTCATGGAAAAATGTGAAAAATTAAATTTTCTAAAAATGAAATAAATGCCTTCTATACACCTCAAACATTCACTCTAAAAAGAAGATTGTGGTTTTTCGCAATATTTTTAGAAATTTGGGCTCTAATAGTAAGAATAACACTTGCGCTGAAGCATCTTTTATGCTCATTTCCTGTCTTTCAGGATTTATTCTGGGTTTAATTTTGTTTATTTGATGAAAATGAACAACAATACACACCATGGAAACATTTTTGTTTGATTTGTGTCGAGTGAGATTTTCACCTAGAACCCAAAGGGGGGGGTATTGGCACTTTTCAGGGAAAAATGAGAAAAATTAAATTTTCTAAAAATGAATTAAATGCCTTCTATACACCTCAAACATTCACTCTAAAACTGAAAATTGTTGCTTTTCGCAATATTTTAAGAAATTTGGGCTCTTTTAGTAACATTAACACTTGCGCTGAAGCATCTTTTATGCTCATTTCTTGTCTTTCAGGATTTATTCTGGGTTTTTTTGTTTATTTGATGAAAATGAACCACAATACACACCATGGAAACATTTTTGTTTGATTTTTGTCGAGTGAGATTTTCACCTAGAACCCAAAGGAGGGGGTATTGGCCCTTTTCATGGAAAAATGTGAAAAATTAAATTTTCTAAAAATGAAATAAATGCCTTCTATACACCTCAAACATTCACTCTAAAAAAGAAGATTGTGGTTTTTCGCAATATTTTTAGAAATTTGGGCTCTAATAGTAAGAAAAACACTTGCGCTGAAGCATCTTTTATGCTCATTTCTACTTTTTCAGGACTTATTCTGGGTTTAATTTTGTTTATTTGATGAAAATGAACAACAATACACACCATGGAAATATTTTTGTTTGATTTGTGTCGAGTGAGATTTTCACCTAGAACCCAAAGGGGGGGTATTGGCACTTTTCATGGAAAAATATGAAAAATTAAATTTTCTAAAAATGAAATAAATGCCTTCTATACACCTCAAACATTCACTCTAAAACAGAAGATTGTGGTTTTTCGCAATATTTTTAGAAATTTGGGCTCTTATTATAAGAATAACACTTGCGCTGAAGCATCTTTTATTCTCATTTCTTGTCTTTCAGGATTTATTCTGAGTTTTATTTTATTTATTTGATGAAAATGAACAACAATACACACCATGGAAACGTTTTTGTTTGATATGTGTCGACTGAGATTTTCACCTAGAACCCAAAGGGGGGGTATTGGCACTTTTCATGGAAAAATGTGAAAAATTAAATTTTCTAAAAATGAAATAAAAGCCTGCTATACACCTCAAACATTCACTCTAAAACTGAAAATTGTTGCTTTTCGCAATATTTTTAGAAATTTGGGCTCTTATAGTAAGAATAACACTTGCGCTGAAGCATCTTTTATGCTCATTTCTTGTCTTTCAGGATTTATTCTGGGTTTAATTTTGTTTATTTGATGAAAATGAACAACAATACACACCATGGAAACATTTTTGTTTGATTTGTGTTGAGTGAGATTTTCACCTAGAACCCAAAGGGGGGGGGGGTATTGGCACTTTTCAGGGAAAAATGTGAAAAATTAAATTTTCTAAAAATGAATTAAATGCCTTCTATACTCGTCAAACATTCACTCTAAAATAGAAGATTGTTGTTTTTCGCAAAATTTTTAGAAATTTTGGCTCTTTTAGTAACAATAACACTTGCGCTGAAGCATCTTTTATGCTCAATTCTTGTCTTTCAGGATTTATTCTGAGTTTTATTTTATTTATTTGATGAAAATGAACAACAATACACACCATGGAAACGTTTTTGTTTGATTTGTGTCGACTGAGATTTTCACCTAGAACCCAAAGGGGGGGGTATTGGCACTTTTCATGGAAAAATCTGAAAAATTAAATTTTCTAAAAATTAAATAAATGCCTTCTTTACACCTCAAACATTCACTCTAAAACTGAAAATTGTTGCTTTTCGCAATATTTTTAGAAATTTGGGCTCTTTTAGTAACATAAACACTTGCGCTGAAGCATCTTTTATGCTCATTTCTTGTCTTTCAGGATTAATTCTGGGTTTTTCTGCTTATTTGATGAAAATGAACAACAATACACACCATGGAAACATTTTTGTTTGATTTGTGTCGAGTGAGATTTTCACCTAGAACCCAAAGGGGGGGGTATTGGCACTTTTCATGGAAAAATGTGAAAAATTAAATTTTCTAAAAATGAAATAAATGCCTTCTATACACCTCAAACATTCACTCTAAAAAAGAAGATTGTGGTTTTTCGCAATATTTTTAGAAATTTGGGCTCTAATAGTAAGAATAACACTTGCGCTGAAGCATCTTTTATGCTCATTTCTTGTTTTTCAGGACTTATTCTGGGTTTAATTTTGTTTATTTGATGAAAATGAACAACAATACACACCATGGAAACATTTTTGTTTGATTTGTGTCGAGTGAGATTTTCACCTTGAACCCAAAGGGGGGGGTATTGGCACTTTTCATGGAAAAATGGAAAAAATTAAATTTTCTAAAAATGAAATAAATGCCTTCTATACACCTCAAACATTCACTCTAAAATAGAAGATTGTGTTTTTTCGCAAAATTTTTAGAAATTTTGGCTCTTTTAGTAACAATAACACTTGCGCTGAAGCATCTTCTATGCTCATTTCTTGTCTTTCAGGATTTATTCTGAGTTTTATTTTATTTATTTGATAAAAATGAACAACAATACACACCCTGGAAACATTTTTGTTTGATTTGTGTCGACTGAGATTTTAACCTAGAACACAAAGGGTTCTAGGTGAAAATCATCTATTGCCACTTTTCATGGAAAAATGTGAAAAATTAAATTTTCTAAAAATGAAATAAATGCCTTCTATACACCTCAAACATTCACTCTAAAAAGAAGATTGTGGTTTTTCGCAATATTTTTAGAAATTTGGGCTCTAATAGTAAGAATAACACCTGCGCTGAAGCATCTTTTATGCTCATTTCCTGTCTTTCAGGATTTATTCTGGGTTTAATTTTGTTTATTTGATGAAAATGAACAACAATACACACCATGGAAACATTTTTGTTTGATTTGTGTCGAGTGAGATTTTCACCTAGAACCCAAAGGGGGGGGTATTGGCACTTTTCAGGGAAAAATGAGAAAAATTAAATTTTCTAAAAATGAATTAAATGCCTTCTATACACCTCAAACATTCACTCTAAAACTGAAAATTGTTGCTTTTCGCAATATTTTTAGAAATTTGGGCTCTTTTAGTAACATTAACACTTGCGCTGAAGCATCTTTTATGCTCATTTCTTGTCTTTCAGGATTTATTCTGGGTTTAATTTTGTTTATTTGATGAAAATGAACAACAATACACACCATGGAAACATTTTTGTTTGATTTGTGTTGAGTGAGATTTTCACCTAGAACCCAAAGGGGGGGGGGTATTGGCACTTTTCATGGAGAAATGAGAAAAATTAAATTTTCTAAAAATGAAATAAATGCCTTCTATACACCGCAAACATTCACTCTAAAATAAAGATTGTGGTTTTTCGCAATATTTTTAGAAATTTGGGCTCTTATAATAAGAATAACACTTGCGCTGAAGCATCTTTTATGCTCATTTCTTGTCTTTCAGGATTTATTCTGGGTTTAATTTTGTTTATTTGATGAAAATGAACAACAATACACACCATGGAAACATTTTTGTTTGATTTGTGTCGAGTGAGATTTTCACTTAGAACCCAAAGGGGGGGGTATTGGCACTTTTCAGGGAAAAATGAGAAAAATTAAATTTTCTAAAAATGAATTAAATGCCTTCTATACACCTCAAACATTCACTCTAAAACTGAAAATTGTTGCTTTTCGCAATATTTTTAGAAATTTGGGCTCTTTTAGTAACATGAACACTTGCGCTGAAGCATCTTTTATGCTCATTTCTTGTCTTTCAGGATTTATTCTGGGTTTAATTTGGTTTATTTGATGAAAATGCACAACAATACACACCATGGAAACATTTTTGTTTGATTTGTGTCGACTGAGATTTTCACCTAGAACCCAAAGGGGGGGGTATTGGCACTTTTCATGGAAAAATGTGAAAAATTAAATTTTCTAAAAATGAAATAAATGCCTTCTATACACCTCAAACATTCACTCTAAAAAAGAAGATTGTGGTTTTTCGCAATATTTTTAGAAATTTGGGCTCTAATAGTAAGAATAACACTTGCGCTGAAGCATCTTTTATGCTCATTTCTTGTCCTTCAGGATTTATTCTGGGTTTAATTTTGTTTATTTGATGAAAATGAACAAAAATACACACCATGGAAACATTTTTGTTTGATTTGTGTCGAGTGAGATTTTCACCTAGAACCGAAAGGGGGGTATTGGCACTTTTCATGGAAAAATGAGAAAAATTAAATTTTCTAAAAATGAAATAAATGCCTTCTATACACCTCAAACATTCACTCTAAAATAGAAGATTGTTGTTTTTCGCAAAATTTTTAGAAATTTTGGCTCTTTTAGTAACAATAACACTTGCGCTGAAGCATCTTTTATGCTCAATTCTTGTCTTTCAGGATTTATTCTGAGTTTTATTTTATTTATTTGATGAAAATGAACAACAATACACACCATGGAAACGTTTTTGTTTGATTTGTGTAGACTGAGATTTTCACCTAGAACCCAAAGGGGGGGGTATTGGCACTTTTCATGGAAAAATCTGAAAAATTAAATTTTCTAAAAATTAAATAAATGCCTTCTTTACACCTCAAACATTCACTCTAAAACTGAAAATTGTTGCTTTTCGCAATATTTTTAGAAATTTGGGCTCTTTTAGTAACATAAACACTTGCGCTGAAGCATCTTTTATGCTCATTTCTTGTCTTTCAGGATTAATTCTGGGTTTTTTTGTTTATTTGATGAAAATGAACAACAATACACACCATGGAAACATTTTTGTTTGATTTGTGTCGAGTGAGATTTTCACCTAGAACCCAAAGGGGGGGTATTGGCACTTTTCATGGAAAAATGTGAAAAATTAAATTTTCTAAAAATGAAATAAATGCCTTCTATACACCTCAAACATTCACTCTAAAAAAGAAGATTGTGGTTTTTCGCAATATTTTTAGAAATTTGGGCTCTAATAGTAAGAATAACACTTGCGCTGAAGCATCTTTTATGCTCATTTCTTGTTTTTCAGGATTTATTCTTGGTTTAATTTTGTTTATTTGATGAAAATGAACAACAATACACACCATGGAAACATTTTTGTTTGATTTGTGTCGAGTGAGATTTTCACCTAGAACCCAAAGGGGGGGGTATTGGCACTTTTCATGGAAAAATTAGAAAAATTAAATTTTCTAAAAATGAAATAAATGCCTTCTATACACCTCAAACATTCACTCTAAAATAGAAGATTGTGTTTTTTCGCAAAATTTTTAGAAATTTTGGCTCTTTTAGTAACAATAACACTTGCGCTGAAGCATCTTCTATGCTCATTTCTTGCCTTTTAGGATTTAATCTGGGTTTAATTTTGTTTATTTGATGAAAATGAACAACAATACACACCATGGAAACATTTTTGTTTGATTTGTGTCGACTGAGATTTTCACCTAGAACCCAAAGGGTTCTAGGTGAAAATCATCTATTGCCACTTTTCATGGAAAAATGTGAAAAATTAAATTTTCTAAAAATTAAATAAATGCCTTCTATACACCTCAAACATTCACTCTAAAACTGAAAATTGTTGCTTTTCGCAATATTGTTAGAAATTTGGGCTCTTTTAGTAACATTAACACTTGCGCTGAAGCATCTTTTATGCTCATTTCTTGTCTTTCAGGATTAATTCTGGGTTTTTTTGTTTATTTGATGAAAATGAACCACAATACACACCATGGAAACATTTTTGTTTGATTTGTGTCGAGTGAGATTTTCACCTAGAACCCAAAGGAGGGGGTATTGGCCCTTTTCATGGAAAAATGTGAAAAATTAAATTTTCCAAAAATGAAATAAATGCCTTCTATACACCTCAAACATTCACTCTAAAAAAGAAGATTGTGGTTTTTCGCAATATTTTTAGAAATTTGGGCTCTAATAGTAAGAATAACACTTGCGCTGAAGCATCTTTTATGCTCATTTCTACTTTTTCAGGACTTATTCTGGGTTTAATTTTGTTTATTTGATGAAAATGAACAACAATACACACCATGGAAACATTTTTGTTTGATTTGTGTCGAGTGAGATTTTCACCTAGAACCCAAAGGGGGGGTATTGGCACTTTTCAGGGAAAAATGAGAAAAATTAAATTTTCTAAATATGAATTAAATGCCTTCTATACACCTCAAACATTCACTCTAAAACTGAAAATTGTTGCTTTTCGCAATATTTTTAGAAATTTGGGCTCTTTTAGTAACATTAACACTTGCGCTGAAGTATCTTTTATGCTCATTTCTTGTCTTTCAGGATTTATTCTAGGTTTTTTTGTTTATTTGATGAAAATGAACCACAATACACACCATGGAAACATTTTTGTTTGATTTGTGTCGAGTGAGATTTTCACCTAGAACCCAAAGGAGGGGGCATTGGCCCTTTTCATGGAAAAATGTGAAAAATTAAATTTTCTAAAAATGAAATAAATGCCTTCTATACTCGTCAAACATTCACTCTAAAATAGAAGATTGTTGTTTTTCGCAAAATTTTTAGAAATTTTGGCTCTTTTAGTAACAATATCACTTGCGCTGAAGCATCTTTTATGCTCAATTCTTGTCTTTCAGGATTTATTCTGAGTTTTATTTTATTTATTTGATGAAAATGAACAACAATACACACCATGGAAACGTTTTTGTTTGATTTGTGTCGACTGAGATTTTCACCTAGAACCCAAAGGGGGGGGTATTGGCACTTTTCATGGAAAAATCTGAAAAATTAAATTTTCTAAAAATTAAATAAATGCCTTCTTTACACCTCAAACATTCACTCTAAAACTGAAAATTGTTGCTTTTCGCAATATTTTAAGAAATTTGGGCTCTTTTAGTAACATAAACACTTGCGCTGAAGCATCTTTTATGCTCATTTCTTGTCTTTCAGGATTAATTCTGGGTTTTTCTGCTTATTTGATGAAAATGAACAACAATACACACCATGGAAACATTTTTGTTTGATTTGTGTCGAGTGAGATTTTCACCTAGAACCCAAAGGGGGGGTATTGGCCCTTTTCATGGAAAAATGAGAAAAATTAAATTTTCTAAAAATGAAATAAATGCCTTCTATACACCTCAAACATTCACTCTAAAAATAAAGATTGTGGTTTTTCGCAATATTTTTAGAAATTTGGGCTCTAATAGCAAGAATTACACTTGCGCCGAAGCATCTTTTATGCTCATTTCTACTTTTTCAGGACTTATTCTGGGTTTAATTTTGTTTATTTGATGAAAATGAACAACAATACACACCATGGAAACATTTTTGTTTGATTTGTGTCGAGTGAGATTTTCACCTAGAACCCAAAGGGGGGGGGTATTGGCACTTTTCATGGAAAAATCTGAAAAATTAAATTTTCTAAAAATGAAATAAATGCCTTCTATACACCTCAAACATTCACTCTAAAACTGAAAATTGTTGCTTTTCGCAATATTTTTAGAAATTTGGGCTCTTTTAGTAACATTAACACTTGCGCTGAAGCATCTTTTATGCTCATTTCTTGTCTTTCAGGATTTATTCTGGGTTTAATTTTGTTTATTTGATGAAAATGAACAACAATACACACCATGGAAACATTTTTGTTTGATTTGTGTTGAGTGAGATTTTCACCTAGAACCCAAAGGGGGGGGGTATTGGCACTTTTCATGGAGAAATGAGAAAAATTAAATTTTCTAAAAATGAAATAAATGCCTTCTATACACCGCAAACATTCACTCTAAAATAAAGATTGTGGTTTTTCGCAATATTTTTAGAAATTTGGGCTCTTATAATAAGAATAACACTTGCGCTGAAGCATCTTTTATGCTCATTTCTTGTCTTTCAGGATTTATTCTGGGTTTAATTTTGTTTATTTGATGAAATTGAACAACAATACACACCATGGAAACATTTTTGTTTGATTTGTGACGAGTGAGATTTTCACCTAGAACCCAAAGGGGGGGGTATTGGCACTTTTCAGGGAAAAATGAGAAAAATTAAATTTTCTAAAAATGAATTAAATGCCTTCTATACACCTCAAACATTCACTCTAAAACTGAAAATTGTTGCTTTTCGCAATATTTTTAGAAATTTGGGCTCTTTTAGTAACATGAACACTTGCGCTGAAGCATCTTTTATGCTCATTTCTTGTCTTTCAGGATTTATTCTGGGTTTAATTTGGTTTATTTGATGAAAATGCACAACAATACACACCATGGAAACATTTTTGTTTGATTTGTGTCGACTGAGATTTTCACCTAGAACCCAAAGGGGGGGGTATTGGCACTTTTCATGGAAAAATGTGAAAAATTAAATTTTCTAAAAATGAAATAAATGCCTTCTATACACCTCAAACATTCACTCTAAAAAAGAAGATTGTGGTTTTTCGCAATATTTTTAGAAATTTGGGCTCTAATAGTAAGAATAACACTTGCGCTGAAGCATCTTTTATGCTCATTTCTTGTCCTTCAGGATTTATTCTGGGTTTAATTTTGTTTATTTGATGAAAATGAACAAAAATACACACCATGGAAACATTTTTGTTTGATTTGTGTCGAGTGAGATTTTCACCTAGAACCGAATGGGGGGTATTGGCACTTTTCATGGAAAAATGAGAAAAATTAAATTTTCTAAAAATGAAATAAATGCCTTCTATACACCTCAAACATTCACTCTAAAATAGAAGATTGTTGTTTTTCGCAAAATTTTTAGAAATTTTGGCTCTTTTAGTAACAATAACACTTGCGCTGAAGCATCTTTTATGCTCAATTCTTGTCTTTCAGGATTTATTCTGAGTTTTATTTTATTTATTTGATGAAAATGAACAACAATACACACCATGGAAACGTTTTTGTTTGATTTGTGTCGACTGAGATTTTCACCTAGAACCCAAAGGGGGGGGTATTGGCACTTTTCATGGAAAAATCTGAAAAATTAAATTTTCTAAAAATTAAATAAATGCCTTCTTTACACCTCAAACATTCACTCTAAAACTGAAAATTGTTGCTTTTCGCAATATTTTTAGAAATTTGGGCTCTTTTAGTAACATAAACACTTGCGCTGAAGCATCTTTTATGCTCATTTCTTGTCTTTCAGGATTAATTCTGGGTTTTTTTGTTTATTTGATGAAAATGAACAACAATACACACCATGGAAACATTTTTGTTTGATTTGTGTCGAGTGAGATTTTCACCTAGAACCCAAAGGGGGGGTATTGGCACTTTTCATGGAAAAATGTGAAAAATTAAATTTTCTAAAAATGAAATAAATGCCTTCTATACACCTCAAACATTCACTCTAAAAAAGAAGATTGTGGTTTTTCGCAATATTTTTAGAAATTTGGGCTCTAATAGTAAGAATAACACTTGCGCTGAAGCATCTTTTATGCTCATTTCTTGTTTTTCAGGATTTATTCTTGGTTTAATTTTGTTTATTTGATGAAAATGAACAACAATACACACCATGGAAACATTTTTGTTTGATTTGTGTCGAGTGAGATTTTCACCTAGAACCCAAAGGGGGGGGTATTGGCACTTTTCATGGAAAAATTAGAAAAATTAAATTTTCTAAAAATGAAATAAATGCCTTCTATACACCTCAAACATTCACTCTAAAATAGAAGATTGTGTTTTTTCGCAAAATTTTTAGAAATTTTGGCTCTTTTAGTAACAATAACACTTGCGCTGAAGCATCTTCTATGCTCATTTCTTGTCTTTTAGGATTTATTCTGGGTTTAATTTTGTTTATTTGATGAAAATGAACAACAATACACACCATGGAAACATTTTTGTTTGATTTGTGTCGAGTGAGATTTTCACCTAGAACCCAAAGGAGGGGGCATTGGCCCTTTTCATGGAAAAATGTGAAAAATTAAATTTCCTAAAAATGAAATAAATGCCTTCTATACACCTCAAACATTCACTCTAAAAAAGAAGATTGTGGTTTTTCGCAATATTTTTAGAAATTTGGGCTCTAATAGTAAGAATAACACTTGCGCTGAAGCATCTTTTATGCTCATTTCTACTTTTTCAGGACTTATTCTGGGTTTAATTTTGTTTATTTGATGAAAATGAACAACAATACTCACCATGGAAACATTTTTGTTTGATTTGTGTCGAGTGAGATTTTCACCTAGAACCCAAAGGGGGGGGTATTGCCACTTTTCAAGGAAAAATGTGAAATATTAAATTTTCTAAAAATGAAATAAATGCCTTCTATACACCTCAAACATTCACTCTAAAACAGAAGATTGTGGTTTTTCGCAATATTTTTAGAAATTTGGGCTCTTATAATAAGAATAACACTTGCGCTGAAGCATCTTTTATGCTCATTTCTTGTCTTTCAGGATTTATTCTGGGTTTAATTTTGTTTATTTGATGAAAATGAACAACAATACACACCATGGAAACATTTTTGTTTGATTTGTGTCGAGTGAGATTTTCACCTAGAACCCAAAGGGGGGGGTATTGGCCCTTTTCATGGAAAAATGTGAAAAATTAAATTTTCTAAAAATGAAATAAATGCCTTCTATACACCTCAAACATTCACTCTAAAAAAGAAGATTGTGGTTTTTCGCAATATTTTTAGAAATTTGGGCTCTAATAGTAAGAATAACACTTGCGCTGAAGCATCTTTTATGCTCATTTCTACTTTTTCAGGACTTATTCTGGGTTTAATTTTGTTTATTTGATGAAAATGAACAACAATACACACCATGGAAACATTTTTGTTTGATTTGTGTCGAGTGAGATTTTCACCTAGAACCCAAAGGGGGGGTATTGGCACTTATCATGGAAAAATGTGAAAGTTTAAATTTTCTAAAAATGAAATAAATGCCTTCTATACACCTCAAACATTCACTCTAAAATAGAAGATTGTTGTTTTTCGCAAAATTTTTAGAAATTTTGGCTCTTTTAGTAACAATATCACTTGCGCTGAAGCATCTTTTATGCTCAATTCTTGTCTTTCAGGATTTATTCTGGGTTTAATTTTGTTTATTTGATGAAAATGAACAACAATACACACCATGGAAACATTTTTGTTTGATTTGTGTCGAGTGAGATTTTCACCTAGAACCCAAAGGGGGGGGTATTGGCACTTTTCATGGAAAAATGTGAAAAATTAAATTTTCTAGAAATGTAATAAATACCTTCTATACACATGAAACATTTACTCTAAAACTGAAAATTGTTGCTTTTCGCAATATTTTTAGAAATTTGGGCTCTTTTAGTAACATGAACACTTGCGCTGAAGCATCTTTTATGCTCATTTCATGTCTTTCAGGATTTATTCTGGGTTTAATTTTGTTTATTTGATGAAAATGCACAACAATACACACCATGGAAACATTTTCGTTTGATTTGTGTCGAGTGAGATTTTCACCTAGAACCCCAAGGAGGGGGTATTGGCACTTTTCAGGGAAAAATGTGAAAAATTAAATTTTCTAAAAATGAATTAAATGCCTTCTATACACGTCAAACATTCACTCTAAAATAGAAGATTGTTGTTTTTCGCAAAATTTTTAGAAATTTTGGCTCTTTTAGTAACAATAACACTTGCGCTGAAGCATCTTTTATGCTCAATTCTTGTCTTTCAGGATTTATTCTGAGTTTTATTTTATTTATTTGATGAAAATGAACAACAATACACACCATGGAAACGTTTTTGTTTGATTTGTGTCGACTGAGATTTTCACCTAGAACCCAAAGGGGGGGGTATTGGCACTTTTCATGGAAAAATCTAAAAAATTAAATTTTCTAAAAATTAAATAAATGCCTTCTTTACACCTCAAACATTCACTCTAAAACTGAAAATATTTGCTTTTCGCAATATTTTTAGAAATTTGGGCTCTTTTAGTAACATTAACACTTGCGCTGAAGCATCTTTTATGCTCATTTCTTGTCTTTCAGGATTAATTCTGGGTTTTTTTGTTTATTTGATGAAAATGAACAACAATACACACCATGGAAACATTTTTGTTTGATTTGTGTCGAGTGAGATTTTCACCTAGAACCCAAAGGGGGGGGTATTGGCACTTTTCATGGAAAAATGTGAAAAATTAAATTTTCTAAAAATGAAATAAATGCCTTCTATACACCTCAAACATTCACTCTAAAAAAGAAGATTGTGGTTTTTCGCAATATTTTTAGAAATTTGGGCTCTAATAGTAAGAATAACACTTGCGCTGAAGCATCTTTTATGCTCATTTCTTGTTTTTCAGGACTTATTCTGGGTTTAATTTTGTTTATTTGATGAAAATGAACAACAATACACACCATGGAAACATTTTTGTTTGATTTGTGTCGAGTGAGATTTTCACCTAGAACCCAAAGGGGGGGGTATTGGCACTTTTCATGGAAAAATGGAAAAAATTAAATTTTCTAAAAATGAAATAAATGCCTTCTATACACCTCAAACATTCACTCTAAAATAGAAGATTGTGTTTTTTCGCAAAATTTTTAGAAATTTTGGCTCTTTTAGTAACAATAACACTTGCGCTGAAGCATCTTCTATGCCCATTTCTTGTCTTTCAGGATTTATTCTGAGTTTTATTTTATTTATTTGATGAAAATGAACAACAATACACACCCTGGAAACATTTTTGTTTGATTTGTGTCGACTGAGATTTTAACCTAGAACACAAAGGGTTCTAGGTGAAAATCATCTATTGCCACTTTTCATGGAAAAATGTGAAAAATTAAATTTTCTAAAAATGAAATAAATGCCTTCTATACACCTCAAACATTCACTCTAAAAAGAAGATTGTGGTTTTTCGCAATATTTTTAGAAATTTGGGCTCTAATAGTAAGAATAACACTTGCGCTGAAGCATCTTTAATGCTCATTTCTTGTCTTTCAGGATTTATTCTGGGTTTAATTTTGTTTATTTGATGAAAATGAACAACAATACACACCATGGAAACATTTTTGTTTGATTTGTGTCGAGTGAGATTTTCACCTAGAACCCAAAGGGGGGGGTATTGGCACTTTTCAGGGAAAAATGAGAAAAATTAAATTTTCTAAAAATGAATTAAATGCCTTCTATACACCTCAAACATTCACTCTAAAACTGAAAATTGTTGCTTTTCGCAATATTTTTAGAAATTTGGGCTCTTTTAGTAACATTAACACTTGCGCTGAAGCATCTTTTATGCTCATTTCTTGTCTTTCAGGATTTATTCTGGGTTTTTTTGTTTATTTGATGAAAATGAACCACAATACACACCATGGAAACATTTTTGTTTGATTTGTGTCGAGTGAGATTTTCACCTAGAACCCAAAGGAGGGGGTATTGGCCCTTTTCATGGAAAAATGTGAAAAATTAAATTTTCAAAAAATGAAATAAATGCCTTCTATACACCTCAAACATTCACTCTAAAAAAGAAGATTGTGGTTTTTCGCAATATTTTTAGAAATTTGGGCTCTAATAGTAAGAATAACACTTGCGCTGAAGCATCTTTTATGCTCATTTCTACTTTTTCAGGACTTATTCTGGGTTTAATTTTGTTTATTTGATGAAAATGAACAACAATACACACCATGGAAATATTTTTGTTTGATTTGTGTCGAGTGAGATTTTCACCTAGAACCCAAAGGGGGGGGTATTGGCACTTTTCATGGAAAAATCTGAAAAATTAAATTTTCTAAAAATGAAATAAATGCCTTCTATACACCTCAAACATTCACTCTAAAACTGAAAATTGTTGCTTTTCGCAATATTTTTAGAAATTTGGGCTCTTTTAGTAACATTAACACTTGCGCTGAAGCATCTTTTATGCTCATTTCTTGTCTTTCAGGATTTATTCTGGGTTTAATTTTGTTTATTTGATGAAAATGAACAACAATACACACCATTAAAACATTTTTGTTTGATTTGTGTTGAGTGAGATTTTCACCTAGAACCCAAAGGGGGGGGTATTGGCACTTTTCATGGAGAAATGAGAAAAATTAAATTTTCTAAAAATGAAATAAATGCCTTCTATACACCGCAAACATTCACTCTAAAATAAAGATTGTGGTTTTTCGCAATATTTTTAGAAATTTGGGCTCTTATAATAAGAATAACACTTGCGCTGAAGCATCTTTTATGCTCATTTCTTGTCTTTCAGGATTTATTCTGGGTTTAATTTTGTTTATTTGATGAAAATGAACAACAATACACACCATGGAAACATTTTTGTTTGATTTGTGTCGAGTGAGATTTTCACCTAGAACCCAAAGGGGGGGGGTATTGGCACTTTTCAGGGAAAAATGAGAAAAATTAAATTTTCTAAAAATGAATTAAATGCCTTCTATACACCTCAAACATTCACTCTAAAACTGAAAATTGTTGCTTTTCGCAATATTTTTAGAAATTTGGGCTCTTTTAGTAACATGAACACTTGCGCTGAAGCATCTTTAATGCTCATTTCTTGTCTTTCAGGATTTATTCTGAGTTTAATTTTATTTATTTGATGAAAATGAACAACAATACACACCATGGAAACGTTTTTGTTTGATTTGTGTCGACTGAGATTTTCACCTAGAACCCAAAGGGGGGGGTATTGGCACTTTTCAGGGAAAAATGAGAAAAATTAAATTTTCTAAAAATGAATTAAATGCCTTCTATACACCTCAAACATACACTCTAAAACTGAAAATTGTTGCTTTTCGCAATATTTTTAGAAATTTGGGCTCTTATAATAAGAATAACCCTTGCGCTAAAGGATCTTTTATGCTCATTTCTCTTCTTTCAGGATTAATTCTGGGTTTTTTTTGTTTATTTGATGAAAATGAACCACAATACACACCATGGAAACATTTTTGTTTGATTTGTGTCGAGTGAGATTTTCACCTAGAACCCAAAGGGGGGGGTATTGGCCCTTTTCATGGAAAAATGTGAAAAATTAAATTTTCTAAAAATGAAATAAATGCCTTCTATACACCTCAAACATTCACTCTAAAAAAGAAGATTGTGGTTTTTCGCAATATTTTTAGAAATTTGGGCTCTAATAGTAAGAATAACACTTGCGCTGAAGCATCTTTTATGCTCATTTCTACTTTTTCAGGACTTATTCTGGGTTTAATTTTGTTTATTTGATGAAAATGAACAACAATACACACCATGGAAACATTTTTGTTTGATTTGTGTCGAGTGAGATTTTCACCTAGAACCTAAAGGGGGGGGGTATTGCCACTTTTCAAGGAAAAATGTGAAATATTAAATTTTCTAAAAATGAAATAAATGCCTTCTATACACCTCAAACATTCACTCTAAAACAGAAGATTGTGGTTTTTCGCAATATTTTTAGAAATTTTGGCTCTTATAATAAGAATAACACTTGCGCTGAAGCATCTTTTATGCTCATTTCTTGTCTTTCAGGATTTATTCTGGGTTTAATTTTGTTTATTTGATGAAAATGAACAACAATACACACCATGGAAACATTTTTGTTTGATTTGTGTCGAGTGAGATTTTCACCTAGAACCCAAAGGGGGGGGGTATTGGCACTTTTCAGGGAAAAATGAGAAAAATTAAATTTTCTAAAAATGAATTAAATGCCTTCTATACACCTCAAACATACACTCTAAAACTGAAAATTGTTGCTTTTCGCAATATTTTTAGAAATTTGGGCTCTTATAATAAGAATAACCCTTGCGCTGAAGGATCTTTTATGCTCATTTCTCTTCTTTCAGGATTAATTCTGGGTTTTTTTGTTTATTTGATGAAAATGAACCACAATACACACCATGGAAACATTTTTGTTTGATTTGTGTCGAGTGAGATTTTCACCTAGAACCCAAAGGGGGGGGTATTGGCCCTTTTCATGGAAAAATGTGAAAAATTAAATTTTCTAAAAATGAAATAAATGCCTTCTATACACCTCAAACATTCACTCTAAAAAAGAAGATTGTGGTTTTTCGCAATATTTTTAGAAATTTGGGCTCTAATAGTAAGAATAACACTTGCGCTGAAGCATCTTTTATGCTCATTTCTACTTTTTCAGGACTTATTCTGGGTTTAATTTTGTTTATTTGATGAAAATGAACAACAATACACACCATGGAAACATTTTTGTTTGATTTGTGTCGAGTGAGATTTTCACCTAGAACCCAAAGGGGGGGGTATTGGCACTTATCATGGAAAAATGTGAAAAATTAAATTTTCTAAAAATGAAATAAATGCCTTCTATACACCTCAAACATTCACTCTAAAATAGAAGATTGTTGTTTTTCGCAAAATTTTTAGAAATTTGGAATCTTATAATAAGAATAACACTTGCGCTAAAGCATCTTTTATGCTCATTTCTTGTCTTTCAGGATTTATTCTGGGTTTAATTTTGTTTATTTGATGAAAATGAACAACAATACACACCATGGAAACATTTTTGTTTGATTTGTGTCGAGTGAGATTTTCACCTAGAACCCAAAGGGGGGGGTATTGGCACTTTTCATGGAAAAATGTGAAAAATTAAATTTTCTAGAAATGTAATAAATACCTTCTATACACATGAAACATTTACTCTAAAACTGAAAATTGTTGCTTTTCGCAATATTTTTAGAAATTTGGGCTCTTTTAGTAACATGAACACTTGCGCTGAAGCATCTTTTATGCTCATTTCATGTCTTTCAGGATTTATTCTGGGTTTAATTTTGTTTATTTGATGAAAATGCACAACAATACACACCATGGAAACATTTTCGTTTGATTTGTGTCGAGTGAGATTTTCACCTAGAACCCCAAGGAGGGGGTATTGGCACTTTTCAGGGAAAAATGTGAAAAATTAAATTTTCTAAAAATGAATTAAATGCCTTCTATACACGTCAAACATTCACTCTAAAATAGAAGATTGTTGTTTTTCGCAAAATTTTTAGAAATTTTGGCTCTTTTAGTAACAATAACACTTGCGCTGAAGCATCTTTTATGCTCAACTCTTGTCTTTCAGGATTTATTCTGAGTTTTATTTTATTTATTTGATGAAAATGAACAACAATACACACCATGGAAACGTTTTTGTTTGATTTGTGTCGACTGAGATTTTCACCTAGAACCCAAAGGGGGGGGTATTGGCACTTTTCATGGAAAAATCTGAAAAATTAAATTTTCTAAAAATTAAATAAATGCCTTCTTTACACCTCAAACATTCACTCTAAAACTGAAAATTGTTGCTTTTCGCAATATTTTTAGAAATTTGGGCTCTTTTAGTAACATTAACACTTGCGCTGAAGCATCTTTTATGCTCATTTCTTGTCTTTCAGGATTAATTCTGGGTTTTTTTGTTTATTTGATGAAAATGAACAACAATACACACCATGGAAACATTTTTGTTTGATTTGTGTCGAGTGAGATTTTCACCTAGAACCCAAAGGGGGGGGTATTGGCACTTTTCATGGAAAAATGTGAAAAATTAAATTTTCTAAAAATGAAATAAATGCCTTCTATACACCTCAAACATTCACTCTAAAAAAGAAGATTGTGGTTTTTCGCAATATTTTTAGAAATTTGGGCTCTAATAGTAAGAATAACACTTGCGCTGAAGCATCTTTTATGCTCATTTCTTGTTTTTCAGGACTTATTCTGGGTTTAATTTTGTTTATTTGATGAAAATGAACAACAATACACACCATGGAAACATTTTTGTTTGATTTGTGTCGAGTGAGATTTTCACCTAGAACCCAAAGGGGGGGGTATTGGCACTTTTCATGGAAAAATGGAAAAAATTAAATTTTCTAAAAATGAAATAAATGCCTTCTATACACCTCAAACATTCACTCTAAAATAGAAGATTGTGTTTTTTCGCAAAATTTTTAGAAATTTTGGCTCTTTTAGTAACAATAACACTTGCGCTGAAGCATCTTCTATGCTCATTTCTTGTCTTTCAGGATTTATTCTGAGTTTTATTTTATTTATTTGATGAAAATGAACAACAATACACACCCTGGAAACATTTTTGTTTGATTTGTGTCGACTGAGATTTTAACCTAGAACACAAAGGGTTCTAGGTGAAAATCATCTATTGCCACTTTTCATGGAAAAATGTGAAAAATTAAATTTTCTAAAAATGAAATAAATGCCTTCTATACACCTCAAACATTCACTCTAAAAAGAAGATTGTGGTTTTTCGCAATATTTTTAGAAATTTGGGCTCTAATAGTAAGAATAACACTTGCGCTGAAGCATCTTTAATGCTCATTTCTTGTCTTTCAGGATTTATTCTGGGTTTAATTTTGTTTATTTGATGAAAATGAACAACAATACACACCATGGAAACATTTTTGTTTGATTTGTGTCGAGTGAGATTTTCACCTAGAACCCAAAGGGGGGGGGTATTGGCACTTTTCAGGGAAAAATGAGAAAAATTAAATTTTCTAAAAATGAATGAAATGCCTTCTATACACCTCAAACATTCACTCTAAAACTGAAAATTGTTGCTTTTCGCAATATTTTTAGAAATTTGGGCTCTTTTAGTAACATTAACACTTGCGCTGAAGCATCTTTTATGCTCATTTCTTGTCTTTCAGGATTTATTCTGGGTTTTTTTGTTTATTTGATGAAAATGAACCACAATACACACCATGGAAACATTTTTGTTTGATTTGTGTCGAGTGAGATTTTCACCTAGAACCCAAAGGAGGGGGTATTGGCCCTTTTCATGGAAAAATGTGAAAAATTAAATTTTCAAAAAATGAAATAAATGCCTTCTATACACCTCAAACATTCACTCTAAAAAAGAAGATTGTGGTTTTTCGCAATATTTTTAGAAATTTGGGCTCTAATAGTAAGAATAACACTTGCGCTGAAGCATCTTTTATGCTCATTTCTACTTTTTCAGGACTTATTCTGGGTTTAATTTTGTTTATTTGATGAAAATGAACAACAATACACACCATGGAAATATTTTTGTTTGATTTGTGTCGAGTGAGATTTTCACCTAGAACCCAAAGGGGGGGGTATTGGCACTTTTCATGGAAAAATCTGAAAAATTAAATTTTCTAAAAATGAAATAAATGCCTTCTATACACCTCAAACATTCACTCTAAAACTGAAAATTGTTGCTTTTCGCAATATTTTTAGAAATTTGGGCTCTTTTAGTAACATTAACACTTGCGCTGAAGCATCTTTTATGCTCATTTCTTGTCTTTCAGGATTTATTCTGGGTTTAATTTTGTTTATTTGATGAAAATGAACAACAATACACACCATGGAAACATTTTTGTTTGATTTGTGTTGAGTGAGATTTTCACCTAGAACCCAAAGGGGGGGGGGTATTGGCACTTTTCATGGAGAAATGAGAAAAATTAAATTTTCTAAAAATGAAATAAATGCCTTCTATACACCGCAAACATTCACTCTAAAATAAAGATTGTGGTTTTTCGCAATATTTTTAGAAATTTGGGCTCTTATAACAAGAATAACACTTGCGCTGAATCATCTTTTATGCTCATTTCTTGTCTTTCAGGATTTATTCTGGGTTTAATTTTGTTTATTTGATGAAAATGAACAACAATACACACCATGGAAACATTTTTGTTTGATTTGTGTCGAGTGAGATTTTCACCTAGAACCCAAAGGGGGGGGTATTGGCACTTTTCAGGGAAAAATGAGAAAAATTAAATTTTCTAAAAATGAATTAAATGCCTTCTATACACCTCAAACATTCACTCTAAAACTGAAAATTGTTGCTTTTCGCAATATTTTTAGAAATTTGGGCTCTTTTAGTAACATGAACACTTGCGCTGAAGCATCTTTTATGCTCATTTCTTGTCTTTCAGGATTTATTCTGGGTTTAATTTGGTTTATTTGATGAAAATGCACAACAATACACACCATGGAAACATTTTTGTTTGATTTGTGTCGACTGAGATTTTCACCTAGAACCCAAAGGGGGGGGTATTGGCACTTTTCATGGAAAAATGTGAAAAATTAAATTTTCTAAAAATGAAATAAATGCCTTCTATACACCTCAAACATTCACTCTAAAAAAGAAGATTGTGGTTTTTCGCAATATTTTTAGAAATTTGGGCTCTAATAGTAAGAATAACACTTGCGCTGAAGCATCTTTTATGCTCATTTCTTGTCCTTCAGGATTTATTCTGGGTTTAATTTTGTTTATTTGATGAAAATGAACAAAAATACACACCATGGAAACATTTTTGTTTGATTTGTGTCGAGTGAGATTTTCACCTAGAACCGAAAGGGGGGTATTGGCACTTTTCATGGAAAAATGAGAAAAATTAAATTTTCTAAAAATGAAATAAATGCCTTCTATACACCTCAAACATTCACTCTAAAATAGAAGATTGTTGTTTTTCGCAAAATTTTTAGAAATTTTGGCTCTTTTAGTAACAATAACACTTGCGCTGAAGCATCTTTTATGCTCAATTCTTGTCTTTCAGGATTTATTCTGAGTTTTATTTTATTTATTTGATGAAAATGAACAACAATACACACCATGGAAACGTTTTTGTTTGATTTGTGTAGACTGAGATTTTCACCTAGAACCCAAAGGGGGGGGTATTGGCACTTTTCATGGAAAAATCTGAAAAATTAAATTTTCTAAAAATTAAATAAATGCCTTCTTTACACCTCAAACATTCACTCTAAAACTGAAAATTGTTGCTTTTCGCAATATTTTTAGAAATTTGGGCTCTTTTAGTAACATAAACACTTGCGCTGAAGCATCTTTTATGCTCATTTCTTGTCTTTCAGGATTAATTCTGGGTTTTTTTGTTTATTTGATGAAAATGAACAACAATACACACCATGGAAACATTTTTGTTTGATTTGTGTCGAGTGAGATTTTCACCTAGAACCCAAAGGGGGGGTATTGGCACTTTTCATGGAAAAATGTGAAAAATTAAATTTTCTAAAAATGAAATAAATGCCTTCTATACACCTCAAACATTCACTCTAAAAAAGAAGATTGTGGTTTTTCGCAATATTTTTAGAAATTTGGGCTCTAATAGTAAGAATAACACTTGCGCTGAAGCATCTTTTATGCTCATTTCTTGTTTTTCAGGATTTATTCTTGGTTTAATTTTGTTTATTTGATGAAAATGAACAACAATACACACCATGGAAACATTTTTGTTTGATTTGTGTCGAGTGAGATTTTCACCTAGAACCCAAAGGGGGGGGTATTGGCACTTTTCATGGAAAAATTAGAAAAATTAAATTTTCTAAAAATGAAATAAATGCCTTCTATACACCTCAAACATTCACTCTAAAATAGAAGATTGTGTTTTTTCGCAAAATTTTTAGAAATTTTGGCTCTTTTAGTAACAATAACACTTGCGCTGAAGCATCTTCTATGCTCATTTCTTGTCTTTTAGGATTTATTCTGGGTTTAATTTTGTTTATTTGATGAAAATGAACAACAATACACACCATGGAAACATTTTTGTTTGATTTGTGTCGACTGAGATTTTCACCTAGAACCCAAAGGGTTCTAGGTGAAAATCATCTATTGCCACTTTTCATGGAAAAATGTGAAAAATTAAATTTTCTAAAAATTAAATAAATGCCTTCTATACACCTCAAACATTCACTCTAAAACTGAAAATTGTTGCTTTTCGCAATATTTTTAGAAATTTGGGCTCTTTTAGTAACATTAACACTTGCGCTGAAGCATCTTTTATGCTCATTTCTTGTCTTTCAGGATTAATTCTGGGTTTTTTTGTTTATTTGATGAAAATGAACCACAATACACACCATGGAAACATTTTTGTTTGATTTGTGTCGAGTGAGATTTTCACCTAGAACCCAAAGGAGGGGGTATTGGCCCTTTTCATGGAAAAATGTGAAAAATTAAATTTTCCAAAAATGAAATAAATGCCTTCTATACACCTCAAACATTCACTCTAAAAAAGAAGATTGTGGTTTTTCGCAATATTTTTAGAAATTTGGGCTCTAATAGTAAGAATAACACTTGCGCTGAAGCATCTTTTATGCTCATTTCTACTTTTTCAGGACTTATTCTGGGTTTAATTTTGTTTATTTGATGAAAATGAACAACAATACACACCATGGAAACATTTTTGTTTGATTTGTGTCGAGTGAGATTTTCACCTAGAACCCAAAGGGGGGGTATTGGCACTTTTCAGGGAAAAATGAGAAAAATTAAATTTTCTAAATATGAATTAAATGCCTTCTATACACCTCAAACATTCACTCTAAAACTGAAAATTGTTGCTTTTCGCAATATTTTTAGAAATTTGGGCTCTTTTAGTAACATTAACACTTGCGCTGAAGTATCTTTTATGCTCATTTCTTGTCTTTCAGGATTTATTCTAGGTTTTTTTGTTTATTTGATGAAAATGAACCACAATACACACCATGGAAACATTTTTGTTTGATTTGTGTCGAGTGAGATTTTCACCTAGAACCCAAAGGAGGGGGCATTGGCCCTTTTCATGGAAAAATGTGAAAAATTAAATTTTCTAAAAATGAAATAAATGCCTTCTATACTCGTCAAACATTCACTCTAAAATAGAAGATTGTTGTTTTTCGCAAAATTTTTAGAAATTTTGGCTCTTTTAGTAACAATATCACTTGCGCTGAAGCATCTTTTATGCTCATTTCTTGTCTTTCAGGATTTATTCTGAGTTTTATTTTATTTATTTGATGAAAATGAACAACAATACACACCCTGGAAACATTTTTGTTTGATTTGTGTCGACTGAGATTTTAACCTAGAACACAAAGGGTTCTAGGTGAAAATCATCTATTGCCACTTTTCATGGAAAAATGTGAAAAATTAAATTTTCTAAAAATGAAATAAATGCCTTCTATACACCTCAAACATTCACTCTAAAAAGAAGATTGTGGTTTTTCGCAATATTTTTAGAAATTTGGGCTCTAATAGTAAGAATAACACTTGCGCTGAAGCATCTTTAATGCTCATTTCTTGTCTTTCAGGATTTATTCTGGGTTTAATTTTGTTTATTTGATGAAAATGAACAACAATACACACCATGGAAACATTTTTGTTTGATTTGTGTCGAGTGAGATTTTCACCTAGAACCCAAAGGGGGGGGTATTGGCACTTTTCAGGGAAAAATGAGAAAAATTAAATTTTCTAAAAATGAATGAAATGCCTTCTATACACCTCAAACATTCACTCTAAAACTGAAAATTGTTGCTTTTCGCAATATTTTTAGAAATTTGGGCTCTTTTAGTAACATTAACACTTGCGCTGAAGCATCTTTTATGCTCATTTCTTGTCTTTCAGGATTTATTCTGGGTTTTTTTGTTTATTTGATGAAAATGAACCACAATACACACCATGGAAACATTTTTGTTTGATTTGTGTCGAGTGAGATTTTCACCTAGAACCCAAAGGAGGGGGTATTGGCCCTTTTCATGGAAAAATGTGAAAAATTAAATTTTCAAAAAATGAAATAAATGCCTTCTATACACCTCAAACATTCACTCTAAAAAAGAAGATTGTGGTTTTTCGCAATATTTTTAGAAATTTGGGCTCTAATAGTAAGAATAACACTTGCGCTGAAGCATCTTTTATGCTCATTTCTACTTTTTCAGGACTTATTCTGGGTTTAATTTTGTTTATTTGATGAAAATGAACAACAATACACACCATGGAAATATTTTTGTTTGATTTGTGTCGAGTGAGATTTTCACCTAGAACCCAAAGGGGGGGGTATTGGCACTTTTCATGGAAAAATCTGAAAAATTAAATTTTCTAAAAATGAAATAAATGCCTTCTATACACCTCAAACATTCACTCTAAAACTGAAAATTGTTGCTTTTCGCAATATTTTTAGAAATTTGGGCTCTTTTAGTAACATTAACACTTGCGCTGAAGCATCTTTTATGCTCATTTCTTGTCTTTCAGGATTTATTCTGGGTTTAATTTTGTTTATTTGATGAAAATGAACAACAATACACACCATGGAAACATTTTTGTTTGATTTGTGTTGAGTGAGATTTTCACCTAGAACCCAAAGGGGGGGGGGTATTGGCACTTTTCATGGAGAAATGAGAAAAATTAAATTTTCTAAAAATGAAATAAATGCCTTCTATACACCGCAAACATTCACTCTAAAATAAAGATTGTGGTTTTTCGCAATATTTTTAGAAATTTGGGCTCTTATAACAAGAATAACACTTGCGCTGAATCATCTTTTATGCTCATTTCTTGTCTTTCAGGATTTATTCTGGGTTTAATTTTGTTTATTTGATGAAAATGAACAACAATACACACCATGGAAACATTTTTGTTTGATTTGTGTCGAGTGAGATTTTCACCTAGAACCCAAAGGGGGGGGTATTGGCACTTTTCAGGGAAAAATGAGAAAAATTAAATTTTCTAAAAATGAATTAAATGCCTTCTATACACCTCAAACATTCACTCTAAAACTGAAAATTGTTGCTTTTCGCAATATTTTTAGAAATTTGGGCTCTTTTAGTAACATGAACACTTGCGCTGAAGCATCTTTTATGCTCATTTCTTGTCTTTCAGGATTTATTCTGGGTTTAATTTGGTTTATTTGATGAAAATGCACAACAATACACACCATGGAAACATTTTTGTTTGATTTGTGTCGACTGAGATTTTCACCTAGAACCCAAAGGGGGGGGTATTGGCACTTTTCATGGAAAAATGTGAAAAATTAAATTTTCTAAAAATGAAATAAATGCCTTCTATACACCTCAAACATTCACTCTAAAAAAGAAGATTGTGGTTTTTCGCAATATTTTTAGAAATTTGGGCTCTAATAGTAAGAATAACACTTGCGCTGAAGCATCTTTTATGCTCATTTCTTGTCCTTCAGGATTTATTCTGGGTTTAATTTTGTTTATTTGATGAAAATGAACAAAAATACACACCATGGAAACATTTTTGTTTGATTTGTGTCGAGTGAGATTTTCACCTAGAACCGAAAGGGGGGTATTGGCACTTTTCATGGAAAAATGAGAAAAATTAAATTTTCTAAAAATGAAATAAATGCCTTCTATACACCTCAAACATTCACTCTAAAATAGAAGATTGTTGTTTTTCGCAAAATTTTTAGAAATTTTGGCTCTTTTAGTAACAATAACACTTGCGCTGAAGCATCTTTTATGCTCAATTCTTGTCTTTCAGGATTTATTCTGAGTTTTATTTTATTTATTTGATGAAAATGAACAACAATACACACCATGGAAACGTTTTTGTTTGATTTGTGTAGACTGAGATTTTCACCTAGAACCCAAAGGGGGGGGTATTGGCACTTTTCATGGAAAAATCTGAAAAATTAAATTTTCTAAAAATTAAATAAATGCCTTCTTTACACCTCAAACATTCACTCTAAAACTGAAAATTGTTGCTTTTCGCAATATTTTTAGAAATTTGGGCTCTTTTAGTAACATAAACACTTGCGCTGAAGCATCTTTTATGCTCATTTCTTGTCTTTCAGGATTAATTCTGGGTTTTTTTGTTTATTTGATGAAAATGAACAACAATACACACCATGGAAACATTTTTGTTTGATTTGTGTCGAGTGAGATTTTCACCTAGAACCCAAAGGGGGGGTATTGGCACTTTTCATGGAAAAATGTGAAAAATTAAATTTTCTAAAAATGAAATAAATGCCTTCTATACACCTCAAACATTCACTCTAAAAAAGAAGATTGTGGTTTTTCGCAATATTTTTAGAAATTTGGGCTCTAATAGTAAGAATAACACTTGCGCTGAAGCATCTTTTATGCTCATTTCTTGTTTTTCAGGATTTATTCTTGGTTTAATTTTGTTTATTTGATGAAAATGAACAACAATACACACCATGGAAACATTTTTGTTTGATTTGTGTCGAGTGAGATTTTCACCTAGAACCCAAAGGGGGGGGTATTGGCACTTTTCATGGAAAAATTAGAAAAATTAAATTTTCTAAAAATGAAATAAATGCCTTCTATACACCTCAAACATTCACTCTAAAATAGAAGATTGTGTTTTTTCGCAAAATTTTTAGAAATTTTGGCTCTTTTAGTAACAATAACACTTGCGCTGAAGCATCTTCTATGCTCATTTCTTGTCTTTTAGGATTTATTCTGGGTTTAATTTTGTTTATTTGATGAAAATGAACAACAATACACACCATGGAAACATTTTTGTTTGATTTGTGTCGACTGAGATTTTCACCTAGAACCCAAAGGGTTCTAGGTGAAAATCATCTATTGCCACTTTTCATGGAAAAATGTGAAAAATTAAATTTTCTAAAAATTAAATAAATGCCTTCTATACACCTCAAACATTCACTCTAAAACTGAAAATTGTTGCTTTTCGCAATATTTTTAGAAATTTGGGCTCTTTTAGTAACATTAACACTTGCGCTGAAGCATCTTTTATGCTCATTTCTTGTCTTTCAGGATTAATTCTGGGTTTTTTTGTTTATTTGATGAAAATGAACCACAATACACACCATGGAAACATTTTTGTTTGATTTGTGTCGAGTGAGATTTTCACCTAGAACCCAAAGGAGGGGGTATTGGCCCTTTTCATGGAAAAATGTGAAAAATTAAATTTTCCAAAAATGAAATAAATGCCTTCTATACACCTCAAACATTCACTCTAAAAAAGAAGATTGTGGTTTTTCGCAATATTTTTAGAAATTTGGGCTCTAATAGTAAGAATAACACTTGCGCTGAAGCATCTTTTATGCTCATTTCTACTTTTTCAGGACTTATTCTGGGTTTAATTTTGTTTATTTGATGAAAATGAACAACAATACACACCATGGAAACATTTTTGTTTGATTTGTGTCGAGTGAGATTTTCACCTAGAACCCAAAGGGGGGGTATTGGCACTTTTCAGGGAAAAATGAGAAAAATTAAATTTTCTAAATATGAATTAAATGCCTTCTATACACCTCAAACATTCACTCTAAAACTGAAAATTGTTGCTTTTCGCAATATTTTTAGAAATTTGGGCTCTTTTAGTAACATTAACACTTGCGCTGAAGTATCTTTTATGCTCATTTCTTGTCTTTCAGGATTTATTCTAGGTTTTTTTGTTTATTTGATGAAAATGAACCACAATACACACCATGGAAACATTTTTGTTTGATTTGTGTCGAGTGAGATTTTCACCTAGAACCCAAAGGAGGGGGCATTGGCCCTTTTCATGGAAAAATGTGAAAAATTAAATTTTCTAAAAATGAAATAAATGCCTTCTATACTCGTCAAACATTCACTCTAAAATAGAAGATTGTTGTTTTTCGCAAAATTTTTAGAAATTTTGGCTCTTTTAGTAACAATATCACTTGCGCTGAAGCATCTTTTATGCTCAATTCTTGTCTTTCAGGATTTATTCTGAGTTTTATTTTATTTATTTGATGAAAATGAACAACAATACACACCATGGAAACGTTTTTGTTTGATTTGTGTCGACTGAGATTTTCACCTAGAACCCAAAGGGGGGGGTATTGGCACTTTTCATGGAAAAATCTGAAAAATTAAATTTTCTAAAAATTAAATAAATGCCTTCTTTACACCTCAAACATTCACTCTAAAACTGAAAATTGTTGCTTTTCGCAATATTTTAAGAAATTTGGGCTCTTTTAGTAACATAAACACTTGCGCTGAAGCATCTTTTATGCTCATTTCTTGTCTTTCAGGATTAATTCTGGGTTTTTCTGCTTATTTGATGAAAATGAACAACAATACACACCATGGAAACATTTTTGTTTGATTTGTGTCGAGTGAGATTTTCACCTAGAACCCAAAGGGGGGGGTATTGGCACTTTTCATGGAAAAATGTGAAAAATTAAATTTTCTAAAAATGAAATAAATGCCTTCTATACACCTCAAACATTCACTCTAAAAAAGAAGATTGTGGTTTTTCGCAATATTTTTAGAAATTTGGGCTCTAATAGTAAGAATAACACTTGCGCTGAAGCATCTTTTATGCTCATTTCTTGTTTTTCAGGACTTATTCTGGGTTTAATTTTGTTTATTTGATGAAAATGAACAACAATACACACCATGGAAACATTTTTGTTTGATTTGTGTCGAGTGAGATTTTCACCTTGAACCCAAAGGGGGGGGTATTGGCACTTTTCATGGAAAAATGGAAAAAATTAAATTTTCTAAAAATGAAATAAATGCCTTCTATACACCTCAAACATTCACTCTAAAATAGAAGATTGTGTTTTTTCGCAAAATTTTTAGAAATTTTGGCTCTTTTAGTAACAATAACACTTGCGCTGAAGCATCTTCTATGCTCATTTCTTGTCTTTCAGGATTTATTCTGAGTTTTATTTTATTTATTTGATAAAAATGAACAACAATACACACCCTGGAAACATTTTTGTTTGATTTGTGTCGACTGAGATTTTAACCTAGAACACAAAGGGTTCTAGGTGAAAATCATCTATTGCCACTTTTCATGGAAAAATGTGAAAAATTAAATTTTCTAAAAATGAAATAAATGCCTTCTATACACCTCAAACATTCACTCTAAAAAGAAGATTGTGGTTTTTCGCAATATTTTTAGAAATTTGGGCTCTAATAGTAAGAATAACACTTGCGCTGAAGCATCTTTTATGCTCATTTCCTGTCTTTCAGGATTTATTCTGGGTTTAATTTTGTTTATTTGATGAAAATGAACAACAATACACACCATGGAAACATTTTTGTTTGATTTGTGTCGAGTGAGATTTTCACCTAGAACCCAAAGGGGGGGGGTATTGGCACTTTTCAGGGAAAAATGAGAAAAATTAAATTTTCTAAAAATGAATTAAATGCCTTCTATACACCTCAAACATTCACTCTAAAACTGAAAATTGTTGCTTTTCGCAATATTTTAAGAAATTTGGGCTCTTTTAGTAACATTAACACTTGCGCTGAAGCATCTTTTATGCTCATTTCTTGCCTTTCAGGATTTATTCTGGGTTTTTTTTGTTTATTTGATGAAAATGAACCACAATACACACCATGGAAACATTTTTGTTTGATTTTTGTCGAGTGAGATTTTCACCTAGAACCCAAAGGAGGGGGTATTGGCCCTTTTCATGGAAAAATGTGAAAAATTAAATTTTCTAAAAATGAAATAAATGCCTTCTATACACCTCAAACATTCACTTTAAAAAAGAAGATTGTGGTTTTTCGCAATATTTTTAGAAATTTGGGCTCTAATAGTAAGAAAAACACTTGCGCTGAAGCATCTTTTATGCTCATTTCTACTTTTTCAGGACTTATTCTGGGTTTAATTTTGTTTATTTGATGAAAATGAACAACAATACACACCATGGAAATATTTTTGTTTGATTTGTGTCGAGTGAGATTTTCACCTAGAACCCAAAGGGGGGGTATTGGCACTTTTCATGGAAAAATATGAAAAATTAAATTTTCTAAAAATGAAATAAATGCCTTCTATACACCTCAAACATTCACTCTAAAACAGAAGATTGTGGTTTTTCGCAATATTTTTAGAAATTTGGGCTCTTATTATAAGAATAACACTTGCGCTGAAGCATCTTTTATGCTCATTTCTTGTCTTTCAGGATTTATTCTGAGTTTTATTTTATTTATTTGATGAAAATGAACAACAATACACACCATGGAAACGTTTTTGTTTGATATGTGTCGACTGAGATTTTCACCTAGAACCCAAAGGGGGGGGGTATTGGCACTTTTCATGGAAAAATGTGAAAAATTAAATTTTCTAAAAATGAAATAAAAGCCTGCTATACACCTCAAACATTCACTCTAAAACTGAAAATTGTTGCTTTTCGCAATATTTTTAGAAATTTGGGCTCTTATAGTAAGAATAACACTTGCGCTGAAGCATCTTTTATGCTCATTTCTTGTCTTTCAGGATTTATTCTGGGTTTAATTTTGTTTATTTGATGAAAATGAACAACAATACACACCATGGAAACATTTTTGTTTGATTTGTGTTGAGTGAGATTTTCACCTAGAACCCAAAGGGGGGGGTATTGGCACTTTTCAGGGAAAAATGTGAAAAATTAAATTTTCTAAAAATGAATTAAATGCCTTCTATACTCGTCAAACATTCACTCTAAAATAGAAGATTGTTGTTTTTCGCAAAATTTTTAGAAATTTTGGCTCTTTTAGTAACAATAACACTTGCGCTGAAGCATCTTTTATGCTCAATTCTTGTCTTTCAGGATTTATTCTGAGTTTTATTTTATTTATTTGATGAAAATGAACAACAATACACACCATGGAAACGTTTTTGTTTGATTTGTGTCGACTGAGATTTTCACCTAGAACCCAAAGGGGGGGGTATTGGCACTTTTCATGGAAAAATCTGAAAAATTAAATTTTCTAAAAATTAAATAAATGCCTTCTTTACACCTCAAACATTCACTCTAAAACTGAAAATTGTTGCTTTTCGCAATATTTTTAGAAATTTGGGCTCTTTTAGTAACATAAACACTTGCGCTGAAGCATCTTTTATGCTCATTTCTTGTCTTTCAGGATTAATTCTGGGTTTTTCTGCTTATTTGATGAAAATGAACAACAATACACACCATGGAAACATTTTTGTATGATTTGTGTCGAGTGAGATTTTCACCTAGAACCCAAAGGGGGGGGTATTGGCACTTTTCATGGAAAAATGTGAAAAATTAAATTTTCTAAAAATGAAATAAATGCCTTCTATACACCTCAAACATTCACTCTAAAAAAGAAGATTGTGGTTTTTCGCAATATTTTTAGAAATTTGGGCTCTAATAGTAAGAATAACACTTGCGCTGAAGCATCTTTTATGCTCATTTCTTGTTTTTCAGGACTTATTCTGGGTTTAATTTTGTTTATTTGATGAAAATGAACAACAATACACACCATGGAAACATTTTTGTTTGATTTGTGTCGAGTGAGATTTTCACCTTGAACCCAAAGGGGGGGGTATTGGCACTTTTCATGGAAAAATGGAAAAAATTAAATTTTCTAAAAATGAAATAAATGCCTTCTATACACCTCAAACATTCACTCTAAAATAGAAGATTGTGTTTTTTCGCAAAATTTTTAGAAATTTTGGCTCTTTTAGTAACAATAACACTTGCGCTGAAGCATCTTCTATGCTCATTTCTTGTCTTTCAGGATTTATTCTGAGTTTTATTTTATTTATTTGATAAAAATGAACAACAATACACACCCTGGAAACATTTTTGTTTGATTTGTGTCGACTGAGATTTTAACCTAGAACACAAAGGGTTCTAGGTGAAAATCATCTATTGCCACTTTTCATGGAAAAATGTGAAAAATTAAATTTTCTAAAAATGAAATAAATGCCTTCTATACACCTCAAACATTCACTCTAAAAAGAAGATTGTGGTTTTTCGCAATATTTTTAGAAATTTGGGCTCTAATAGTAAGAATAACACCTGCGCTGAAGCATCTTTTATGCTCATTTCCTGTCTTTCAGGATTTATTCTGGGTTTAATTTTGTTTATTTGATGAAAATGAACAACAATACACACCATGGAAACATTTTTGTTTGATTTGTGTCGAGTGAGATTTTCACCTAGAACCCAAAGGGGGGGGTATTGGCACTTTTCAGGGAAAAATGAGAAAAATTAAATTTTCTAAAAATGAATTAAATGCCTTCTATACACCTCAAACATTCACTCTAAAACTGAAAATTATTGCTTTTCGCAATATTTTAAGAAATTTGGGCTCTTTTAGTAACATTAACACTTGCGCTGAAGCATCTTTTATGCTCATTTCTTGTCTTTCAGGATTTATTCTGGGTTTTTTTGTTTATTTGATGAAAATGAACCACAATACACACCATGGAAACATTTTTGTTTGATTTGTGTCGAGTGAGATTTTCACCTAGAACCCAAAGGAGGGGGTATTGGCCCTTTTCATGGAAAAATGTGAAAAATTAAATTTTCTAAAAATGAAATAAATGCCTTCTATACACCTCAAACATTCACTCTAAAAAAGAAGATTGTGGTTTTTCGCAATATTTTTAGAAATTTGGGCTCTAATAGTAAGAAAAACACTTGCGCTGAAGCATCTTTTATGCTCATTTCTACTTTTTCAGGACTTATTCTGGGTTTAATTTTGTTTATTTGATGAAAATGAACAACAATACACACCATGGAAATATTTTTGTTTGATTTGTGTCGAGTGAGATTTTCACCTAGAACCCAAAGGGGGGGTATTGGCACTTTTCATGGAAAAATATGAAAAATTAAATTTTCTAAAAATGAAATAAATGCCTTCTATACACCTCAAACATTCACTCTAAAACAGAAGATTGTGGTTTTTCGCAATATTTTTAGAAATTTGGGCTCTTATTATAAGAATAACACTTGCGCTGAAGCATCTTTTATGCTCATTTCTTGTCTTTCAGGATTTATTCTGAGTTTTATTTTATTTATTTGATGAAAATGAACAACAATACACACCATGGAAACGTTTTTGTTTGATATGTGTCGACTGAGATTTTCACCTAGAACCCAAAGGGGGGGGTATTGGCACTTTTCATGGAAAAATCTGAAAAATTAAATTTTCTAAAAATGAAATAAATGCCTTCTATACACCTCAAACATTCACTCCAAAACTGAAAATTGTTGCTTTTCGCAATATTTTTAGAAATTTGGGCTCTTTTAGTAACATTAACACTTGCGCTGAAGCATCTTTTATGCTCATTTCTTGTCTTTCAGGATTTATTCTGGGTTAATTTTGTTTATTTGATGAAAATGAACAACAATACACACCATGGAAACATTTTTGTTTGATTTGTGTTGAGTGAGATTCTCACCTAGAACCCAAAGGGGGGGGGGTATTGGCACTTTTCATGGAGAAATGAGAAAAATTAAATTTTCTAAAAATGAAATAAATGCCTTCTATACACCGCAAACATTCACTCTAAAATAAAGATTGTGGTTTTTCGCAATATTTTTAGAAATTTGGGCTCTTATAATAAGAATAACACTTGCGCTGAAGCATCTTTTATGCTCATTTCTTGTCTTTCAGGATTTATTCTGGGTTTAATTTTGTTTATTTGATGAAAATGAACAACAATACACACCATGGAAACATTTTTGTTTGATTTGTGTCGAGTGAGATTTTCACCTAGAACCCAAAGGGGGGGGTATTGGCACTTTTCAGGGAAAAATGAGAAAAATTAAATTTTCTAAAATGAATTAAATGCCTTCTATACACCTCAAACATTCACTCTAAAACTGAAAATTGTTGCTTTTCGCAATATTTTTAGAAATTTGGGCTCTTTTAGTAACATGAACACTTGCGCTGAAGCATCTTTTATGCTCATTTCTTGTCTTTCAGGATTTATTCTGGGTTTTTTTGTTTATTTGATGAAAATGAACCACAATACACACCATGGAAACATTTTTGTTTGATTTTTGTCGAGTGAGATTTTCACCTAGAACCCAAAGGAGGGGGTATTGGCCCTTTTCATGGAAAAATGTGAAAAATTAAATTTTCTAAAAATGAAATAAATGCCTTCTATACACCTCAAACATTCACTCTAAAAAGAAGATTGTGGTTTTTCGCAATATTTTTAGAAATTTGGGCTCTAATAGTAAGAAAAACACTTGCGCTGAAGCATCTTTTATGCTCATTTCTACTTTTTCAGGACTTATTCTGGGTTTAATTTTGTTTATTTGATGAAAATGAACAACAATACACACCATGGAAATATTTTTGTTTGATTTGTGTCGAGTGAGATTTTCACCTAGAACCCAAAGGGGGGGTATTGGCACTTTTCATGGAAAAATATGAAAAATTAAATTTTCTAAAAATGAAATAAATGCCTTCTATACACCTCAAACATTCACTCTAAAACAGAAGATTGTGGTTTTTCGCAATATTTTTAGAAATTTGGGCTCTAATAGTAAGAATAACACTTGCGCTGAAGCATCTTTTATGCTCATTTCTTGTTTTTCAGGACTTATTCTGGGTTTAATTTTGTTTATTTGATGAAAATGAACAACAATACACACCATGGAAACATTTTTGTTTGATTTGTGTCGAGTGAGATTTTCACCTTGAACCCAAAGGGGGGGGGTATTGGCACTTTTCATGGAAAAATGGAAAAAATTAAATTTTCTAAAAATGAAATAAATGCCTTCTATACACCTCAAACATTCACTCTAAAATAGAAGATTGTGTTTTTTCGCAAAATTTTTAGAAATTTTGGCTCTTTTAGTAACAATAACACTTGCGCTGAAGCATCTTCTATGCTCATTTCTTGTCTTTCAGGATTTATTCTGAGTTTTATTTTATTTATTTGATAAAATGAACAACAATACACACCCTGGAAACATTTTTGTTTGATTTGTGTCGACTGAGATTTTAACCTAGAACACAAAGGGTTCTAGGTGAAAATCATCTATTGCCACTTTTCATGGAAAAATGTGAAAAATTAAATTTTCTAAAAATGAAATAAATGCCTTCTATACACCTCAAACATTCACTCTAAAAAGAAGATTGTGGTTTTTCGCAATATTTTTAGAAATTTGGGCTCTAATAGTAAGAATAACACTTGCGCTGAAGCATCTTTTATGCTCATTTCCTGTCTTTCAGGATTTATTCTGGGTTTAATTTTGTTTATTTGATGAAAATGAACAACAATACACACCATGGAAACATTTTTGTTTGATTTGTGTCGAGTGAGATTTTCACCTAGAACCCAAAGGGGGGGTATTGGCACTTTTCAGGGAAAAATGAGAAAAATTAAATTTTCTAAAAATGAATTAAATGCCTTCTATACACCTCAAACATTCACTCTAAAACTGAAAATTGTTGCTTTTCGCAATATTTTAAGAAATTTGGGCTCTTTTAGTAACATTAACACTTGCGCTGAAGCATCTTTTATGCTCATTTCTTGTCTTTCAGGATTTATTCTGGGTTTTTTTTGTTTATTTGATGAAAATGAACCACAATACACACCATGGAAACATTTTTGTTTGATTTTTGTCGAGTGAGATTTTCACCTAGAACCCAAAGGAGGGGGTATTGGCCCTTTTCATGGAAAAATGTGAAAAATTAAATTTTCTAAAAATGAAATAAATGCCTTCTATACACCTCAAACATTCACTCTAAAAAAGAAGATTGTGGTTTTTCGCAATATTTTTAGAAATTTGGGCTCTAATAGTAAGAAAAACACTTGCGCTGAAGCATCTTTTATGCTCATTTCTACTTTTTCAGGACTTATTCTGGGTTTAATTTTGTTTATTTGATGAAAATGAACAACAATACACACCATGGAAATATTTTTGTTTGATTTGTGTCGAGTGAGATTTTCACCTAGAACCCAAAGGGGGGGTATTGGCACTTTTCATGGAAAAATCTGAAAAATTAAATTTTCTAAAAATGAAATAAATGCCTTCTATACACCTCAAACATTCACTCTAAAACAGAAGATTGTGGTTTTTCGCAATATTTTTAGAAATTTGGGCTCTTATTATAAGAATAACACTTGCGCTGAAGCATCTTTTATTCTCATTTCTTGTCTTTCAGGATTTATTCTGAGTTTTATTTTATTTATTTGATGAAAATGAACAACAATACACACCATGGAAACGTTTTTGTTTGATATGTGTCGACTGAGATTTTCACCTAGAACCCAAAGGGGGGGGTATTGGCACTTTTCATGGAAAAATGTGAAAAATTAAATTTTCTAAAAATGAAATAAAAGCCTGCTATACACCTCAAACATTCACTCTAAAACTGAAAATTGTTGCTTTTCGCAATATTTTTAGAAATTTGGGCTCTTATAGTAAGAATAACACTTGCGCTGAAGCATCTTTTATGCTCATTTCTTGTCTTTCAGGATTTATTCTGGGTTTAATTTTGTTTATTTGATGAAAATGAACAACAATACACACCATGGAAACATTTTTGTTTGATTTGTGTTGAGTGAGATTTTCACCTAGAACCCAAAGGGGGGGGGGTATTGGCACTTTTCAGGGAAAATGTGAAAAATTAAATTTTCTAAAAATGAATTAAATGCCTTCTATACTCGTCAAACATTCACTCTAAAATAGAAGATTGTTGTTTTTCGCAAAATTTTTAGAAATTTTGGCTCTTTTAGTAACAATAACACTTGCGCTGAAGCATCTTTTATGCTCAATTCTTGTCTTTCAGGATTTATTCTGAGTTTTATTTTATTTATTTGATGAAAATGAACAACAATACACACCATGGAAACGTTTTTGTTTGATTTGTGTCGACTGAGATTTTCACCTAGAACCCAAAGGGGGGGGTATTGGCACTTTTCATGGAAAAATCTGAAAAATTAAATTTTCTAAAAATTAAATAAATGCCTTCTTTACACCTCAAACATTCACTCTAAAACTGAAAATTGTTGCTTTTCGCAATATTTTTAGAAATTTGGGCTCTTTTAGTAACATAAACACTTGCGCTGAAGCATCTTTTATGCTCATTTCTTGTCTTTCAGGATTAATTCTGGGTTTTTCTGCTTATTTGATGAAAATGAACAACAATACACACCATGGAAACATTTTTGTTTGATTTGTGTCGAGTGAGATTTTCACCTAGAACCCAAAGGGGGGGTATTGGCACTTTTCATGGAAAAATGTGAAAAATTAAATTTTCTAAAAATGAAATAAATGCCTTCTATACACCTCAAACATTCACTCTAAACAGAAGATTGTGGTTTTTCGCAATATTTTTAGAAATTTGGGCTCTAATAGTAAGAATAACACTTGCGCTGAAGCATCTTTTATGCTCATTTCTTGTTTTTCAGGACTTATTCTGGGTTTAATTTTGTTTATTTGATGAAAATGAACAACAATACACACCATGGAAACATTTTTGTTTGATTTGTGTCGAGTGAGATTTTCACCTTGAACCCAAAGGGGGGGGTATTGGCACTTTTCATGGAAAAATGGAAAAAATTAAATTTTCTAAAAATGAAATAAATGCCTTCTATACACCTCAAACATTCACTCTAAAATAGAAGATTGTGTTTTTTCGCAAAATTTTTAGAAATTTTGGCTCTTTTAGTAACAATAACACTTGCGCTGAAGCATCTTCTATGCTCATTTCTTGTCTTTCAGGATTTATTCTGAGTTTTATTTTATTTATTTGATAAAAATGAACAACAATACACACCCTGGAAACATTTTTGTTTGATTTGTGTCGACTGAGATTTTAACCTAGAACACAAAGGGTTCTAGGTGAAAATCATCTATTGCCACTTTTCATGGAAAAATGTGAAAAATTAAATTTTCTAAAAATGAAATAAATGCCTTCTATACACCTCAAACATTCACTCTAAAAAGAAGATTGTGGTTTTTCGCAATATTTTTAGAAATTTGGGCTCTAATAGTAAGAATAACACCTGCGCTGAAGCATCTTTTATGCTCATTTCCTGTCTTTCAGGATTTATTCTGGGTTTAATTTTGTTTATTTGATGAAAATGAACAACAATACACACCATGGAAACATTTTTGTTTGATTTGTGTCGAGTGAGATTTTCACCTAGAACCCAAGGGGGGGGGGGTATTGGCACTTTTCAGGGAAAAATGAGAAAAATTAAATTTTCTAAAAATGAATTAAATGCCTTCTATACACCTCAAACATTCACTCTAAAAAAGAAGATTGTGGTTTTTCGCAATATTTTTAGAAATTTGGGCTCTTATTATAAGAATAACACTTGCGCTGAAGCATCTTTTATGCTCATTTCTTGTCTTTCAGGATTTATTCTGAGTTTTATTTTATTTATTTGATGAAAATGAACAACAATACACACCATGGAAACGTTTTTGTTTGATATGTGTCGACTGAGATTTTCACCTAGAACCCAAAGGGGGGGGTATTGGCACTTTTCATGGAAAAATCTGAAAAATTAAATTTTCTAAAAATGAAATAAATGCCTTCTATACACCTCAAACATTCACTCCAAAACTGAAAATTGTTGCTTTTCGCAATATTTTTAGAAATTTGGGCTCTTTTAGTAACATTAACACTTGCGCTGAAGCATCTTTTATGCTCATTTCTTGTCTTTCAGGATTTATTCTGGGTTTAATTTTGTTTATTTGATGAAAATGAACAACAATACACACCATGGAAACATTTTTGTTTGATTGTGTTGAGTGAGATTCTCACCTAGAACCCAAAGGGGGGGGGGTATTGGCACTTTTCATGGAGAAATGAGAAAAATTAAATTTTCTAAAAATGAAATAAATGCCTTCTATACACCGCAAACATTCACTCTAAAATAAAGATTGTGGTTTTTCGCAATATTTTTAGAAATTTGGGCTCTTATAATAAGAATAACACTTGCGCTGAAGCATCTTTTATGCTCATTTCTTGTCTTTCAGGATTTATTCTGAGTTTTATTTTATTTATTTGATAAAAATGAACAACAATACACACCCTGGAAACATTTTTGTTTGATTTGTGTCGACTGAGATTTTAACCTAGAACACAAAGGGTTCTAGGTGAAAATCATCTATTGCCACTTTTCATGGAAAAATGTGAAAAATTAAATTTTCTAAAAATGAAATAAATGCCTTCTATACACCTCAAACATTCACTCTAAAAAGAAGATTGTGGTTTTTCGCAATATTTTTAGAAATTTGGGCTCTAATAGTAAGAATAACACCTGCGCTGAAGCATCTTTTATGCTCATTTCCTGTCTTTCAGGATTTATTCTGGGTTTAATTTTGTTTATTTGATGAAAATGAACAACAATACACACCATGGAAACATTTTTGTTTGATTTGTGTCGAGTGAGATTTTCACCTAGAACCCAAAGGGGGGGGTATTGGCACTTTTCAGGGAAAAATGAGAAAAATTAAATTTTCTAAAAATGAATTAAATGCCTTCTATACACCTCAAACATTCACTCTAAAACTGAAAATTATTGCTTTTCGCAATATTTTAAGAAATTTGGGCTCTTTTAGTAACATTAACACTTGCGCTGAAGCATCTTTTATGCTCATTTCTTGTCTTTCAGGATTTATTCTGGGTTTTTTTGTTTATTTGATGAAAATGAACCACAATACACACCATGGAAACATTTTTGTTTGATTTGTGTCGAGTGAGATTTTCACCTAGAACCCAAAGGAGGGGGTATTGGCCCTTTTCATGGAAAAATGTGAAAAATTAAATTTTCTAAAAATGAAATAAATGCCTTCTATACACCTCAAACATTCACTCTAAAAAAGAAGATTGTGGTTTTTCGCAATATTTTTAGAAATTTGGGCTCTAATAGTAAGAAAAACACTTGCGCTGAAGCATCTTTTATGCTCATTTCTACTTTTTCAGGACTTATTCTGGGTTTAATTTTGTTTATTTGATGAAAATGAACAACAATACACACCATGGAAATATTTTTGTTTGATTTGTGTCGAGTGAGATTTTCACCTAGAACCCAAAGGCACTTTTCATGGAAAAATATGAAAAATTAAATTTTCTAAAAATGAAATAAATGCCTTCTATACACCTCAAACATTCACTCTAAAACAGAAGATTGTGGTTTTTCGCAATATTTTTAGAAATTTGGGCTCTTATTATAAGAATAACACTTGCGCTGAAGCATCTTTTATGCTCATTTCTTGTCTTTCAGGATTTATTCTGAGTTTTATTTTATTTATTTGATGAAAATGAACAACAATACACACCATGGAAACGTTTTTGTTTGATATGTGTCGACTGAGATTTTCACCTAGAACCCAAAGGGGGGGGTATTGGCACTTTTCATGGAAAAATCTGAAAAATTAAATTTTCTAAAAATGAAATAAATGCCTTCTATACACCTCAAACATTCACTCCAAAACTTAAAATTGTTGCTTTTCGCAATATTTTTAGAAATTTGGGCTCTTTTAGTAACATGAACACTTGCGCTGAAGCATCTTTTATGCTCATTTCTTGTCTTTCAGGATTTATTCTGGGTTTAATTTGGTTTATTTGATGAAAATGCACAACAATACACACCATGGAAACATTTTTGTTTGATTTGTGTCGACTGAGATTTTCACCTAGAACCCTAAGGGGGGGGTATTGGCACTTTTCATGGAAAAATGTGAAAAATTAAATTTTCTAAAAATGAAATAAATGCCTTCTATACACCTCAAACATTCACTCTAAAAAAGAAGATTGTGGTTTTTCGCAATATTTTTAGAAATTTGGGCTCTAATAGTAAGAATAACACTTTCGCTGAAGCATCTTTTATGCTCATTTCTTGTCCTTCAGGATTTATTCTGGGTTTTTTTTGTTTATTTGATGAAAATGAACAAAAATACAGACCATGGAAACATTTTTGTTTCATTTGTGTCGAGTGAGATTTTCACCTAGAACCGAAAGGGGGGTATTGGCACTTTTCATGGAAAAATGAGAAAAATTAAATTTTCTAAAAATGAAATAAATGCCTTCTATACACCTCAAACATTTACTCTTAAATAGAAGATTGTTGTTTTTCGCAAAATTTTTAGAAATTTTGGCTCTTTTAGTAACAATAACACTTGCGCTGAAGCATCTTTTATGCTCAATTCTTGTCTTTCAGGATTTATTCTGAGTTTTATTTTATTTATTTGATAAAAATGAACAACAATACACACCATGGAAACGTTTTTGTTTGATTTGTGTCGACTGAGATTTTCACCTAGAACCCAAAGGGGGGGGTATTGGCACTTTTCATGGAAAAATCTGAAAAATTAAATTTTCTAAAAATTAAATAAATGCCTTCTTTACACCTCAAACATTCACTCTAAAACTGAAAATTGTTGCTTTTCGCAATAATTTTAGAAATTTGGGCTCTTTTAGTAACATTAACACTTGCGCTGAAGCATCTTTTATGCTCATTTCTTGTCTTTCAGGATTAATTCTGGGTTTTTTTGTTTATTTGATGAAAATGAACAACAATACACACCATGGAAACATTTTTGTTTGATTTGTGTCGAGTGAGATTTTCACCTAGAACCCAAAGGGGGGGGTATTGGCACTTTTCATGGAAAAATCTGAAAAATTAAATTTTCTAAAAATGAAATAAATGCCTTCTATACACCTCAAACATTCACTCTAAAAAAGAAGATTGTGGTTTTTCGCAATATTTTTAGAAATTTGGGCTCTAATAGTAAGAATAACACTAGCGCTGAAGCATCTTTTATGCTCATTTCTTGTTTTTCAGGACTTATTCTGGGTTTAATTTTGTTTATTTGATGAAAATGAACAACAATACACACCATGGAAACATTTTTGTTTGATTTGTGTCGAGTGAGATTTTCACCTAGAACCCAAAGGGGGGGGTATTGGCACTTTTCATGGAAAAATTAGAAAAATTAAATTTTCTAAAAATGAAATAAATGCCTTCTATACACCTCAAACATTCACTCTAAAATAGAAGATTGTGTTTTTTCGCAATATTTTTAGAAATTTGGGCTCTTATAATAAGAATAACACTTACGCTGAAGCATCTTTTATGCTCATTTCTTGTCTTTCAGGATTTATTCTGGGTTTAATTTTGTTTATTTGATGAAAATGAACAACAATACACACCATGGAAACATTTTTGTTTGATTTGTGTCGACTGAGATTTTCACCTAGAACCCAAAGGGTTCTAGGTGAAAATCATCTATTGCCACTTTTCATGGAAAAATGTGAAAAATTAAATTTTCTAAAAATTAAATAAATGCCTTCTAAACACCTCAAACATTCACTCTAAAACTGAAAATTGTTGCTTTTCGCAATATTTTTAGAAATTTGGGCTCTTTTAGTAGCATTAACACTTGCGCTGAAGCATCTTTTATGCTCATTTCTTGTCTTTCAGGATTAATTCTGCGTTTTTTTGTTTATTTGATGAAAATGAACCACAATACACACCATGGAAACATTTTTGTTTGATTTGTGTCGAGTGAGATTTTCACCTAGAACCCAAAGGGGGGGGTATTGGCACTTTTCAGGGAAAAATGAGAAAAATTAAATTTTCTAAAAATGAATTAAATGCCTTCTATACACCTCAAACATTCACTCTAAAACTGAAAATTGTTGCTTTTCGCAATATTTTAAGAAATTTGGGCTCTTTTAGTAACATTAACACTTGCGCTGAAGCATCTTTTATGCTCATTTCTTGTCTTTCAGGATTTATTCTGGGTTTTTTTTGTTTATTTGATGAAAATGAACCACAATACACACCATGGAAACATTTTTGTTTGATTTGTGTCGAGTGAGATTTTCACCTAGAACCCAAAGGAGGGGGTATTGGCCCTTTTCATGGAAAAATGTGAAAAATTAAATTTTCTAAAAATGAAATAAATGACTTCTATACACCTCAAACATTCACTCTAAAAAAGAAGATTGTGGTTTTTCGCAATATTTTTAGAAATTTGGGCTCTAATAGTAAGAAAAACACTTGCGCTGAAGCATCTTTTATGCTCATTTCTACTTTTTCAGGACTTATTCTGGGTTTAATTTTGTTTATTTGATGAAAATGAACAACAATACACACCATGGAAATATTTTTGTTTGATTTGTGTCGAGTGAGATTTTCACCTAGAACCCAAAGGGGGGGTATTGGCACTTTTCATGGAAAAATATGAAAAATTAAATTTTCTAAAAATGAAATAAATGCCTTCTATACACCTCAAACATTCACTCTAAAACAGAAGATTGTGGTTTTTCGCAATATTTTTAGAAATTTGGGCTCTTATTATAAGAATAACACTTGCGCTGAAGCATCTTTTATGCTCATTTCTTGTCTTTCAGGATTTATTCTGAGTTTTATTTTATTTATTTGATGAAAATGAACAACAACACACCATGGAAACGTTTTTGTTTGATATGTGTCCACTGAGATTTTCACCTAGAACCCAAAGGGGGGGTATTGGCACTTTTCATGGAAAAATCTGAAAAATTAAATTTTCTAAAAATGAAATAAATGCCTTCTATACACCTCAAACATTCACTCCAAAACTGAAAATTGTTGCTTTTCGCAATATTTTTAGAAATTTGGGCTCTTTTAGTAACATTAACACTTGCGCTGAAGCATCTTTTATGCTCATTTCTTGTCTTTCAGGATTTATTCTGGGTTTAATTTTGTTTATTTGATGAAAATGAACAACAATACACACCATGGAAACATTTTTGTTTGATTTGTGTTGAGTGAGATTTTCACCTAGAACCCAAAGGGGGGGGGGTATTGGCACTTTTCATGGAGAAATGAGAAAAATTAAATTTTCTAAAAATGAAATAAATGCCTTCTATACACCGCAAACATTCACTCTAAAATAAAGATTGTGGTTTTTCGCAATATTTTTAGAAATTTGGGCTCTTATAATAAGAATAACACTTGCGCTGAAGCATCTTTTATGCTCATTTCTTGTCTTTCAGGATTTATTCTGGGTTTAATTTTGTTTATTTGATGAAAATGAACAACAATACACACCATGGAAACATTTTTGTTTGATTTGTGTCGAGTGAGATTTTCACCTAGAACCCAAAGGGGGGGGGGTATTGGCACTTTTCAGGGAAAAATGAGAAAAATTAAATTTTCTAAAAATGAATTAAATGCCTTCTATACACCTCAAACATTCACTCTAAAACTGAAAATTGTTGCTTTTCGCAATATTTTTAGAAATTTGGGCTCTTTTAGTAACATGAACACTTGCGCTGAAGCATCTTTTATGCTCATTTCTTGTCTTTCAGGATTTATTCTGGGTTTAATTTGGTTTATTTGATGAAAATGCACAACAATACACACCATGGAAACATTTTTGTTTGATTTGTGTCGACTGAGATTTTCACCTAGAACCCTAAGGGGGGGGTATTGGCACTTTTCATGGAAAAATGTGAAAAATTAAATTTTCTAAAAATGAAATAAATGCCTTCTATACACCTCAAACATTCACTCTAAAAAAGAAGATTGTGGTTTTTCGCAATATTTTTAGAAATTTGGGCTCTAATAGTAAGAATAACACTTTCGCTGAAGCATCTTTTATGCTCATTTCTTGTCCTTCAGGATTTATTCTGGGTTTTTTTTGTTTATTTGATGAAAATGAACAAAAATACAGACCATGGAAACATTTTTGTTTCATTTGTGTCGAGTGAGATTTTCACCTAGAACCGAAAGGGGGGTATTGGCACTTTTCATGGAAAAATGAGAAAAATTAAATTTTCTAAAAATGAAATAAATGCCTTCTATACACCTCAAACATTTACTCTTAAATAGAAGATTGTTGTTTTTCGCAAAATTTTTAGAAATTTTGGCTCTTTTAGTAACAATAACACTTGCGCTGAAGCATCTTTTATGCTCAATTCTTGTCTTTCAGGATTTATTCTGAGTTTTATTTTATTTATTTGATGAAAATGAACAACAATACACACCATGGAAACGTTTTTGTTTGATTTGTGTCGACTGAGATTTTCACCTAGAACCCAAAGGGGGGGGGTATTGGCACTTTTCATGGAAAAATCTGAAAAATTAAATTTTCTAAAAATTAAATAAATGCCTTCTTTACACCTCAAACATTCACTCTAAAACTGAAAATTGTTGCTTTTCGCAATAATTTTAGAAATTTGGGCTCTTTTAGTAACATTAACACTTGCGCTGAAGCATCTTTTATGCTCATTTCTTGTTTTTCAGGACTTATTCTGGGTTTAATTTTGTTTATTTGATGAAAATGAACAACAATACACACCATGGAAACATTTTTGTTTGATTTGTGTCGAGTGAGGTTTTCACCTAGAACCCAAAGGGGGGGGTATTGGCACTTTTCATGGAAAAATTAGAAAAATTAAATTTTCTAAAAATGAAATAAATGCCTTCTATACACCTCAAACATTCACTCTAAAATAGAAGATTGTGTTTTTTCGCAATATTTTTAGAAATTTGGGCTCTTATAATAAGAATAACACTTGCGCCGAAGCATCTTTTATGCTCATTTCTTGTCTTTCAGGATTTATTCTGGGTTTAATTTTGTTTATTTGATGAAAATGAACAACAATACACACCATGGAAACATTTTTGTTTGATTTGTGTCGACTGAGATTTTCACCTAGAACCCAAAGGGTTCTAGGTGAAAATCATCTATTGCCACTTTTCATGGAAAAATGTGAAAAATTAAATTTTCTAAAAATTAAATAAATGCCTTCTATACACCTCAAACATTCACTCTAAAACTGAAAATTGTTGCTTTTCGCAATATTTTTAGAAATTTGGGCTCTTTTAGTAACATTAACACTTGCGCTGAAGCATCTTTTATGCTCATTTCTTGTCTTTCAGGATTAATTCTGGGTTTTTTTGTTTATTTGATGAAAATGAACCACAATACACACCATGGAAACATTTTTGTTTGATTTGTGTCGAGTGAGATTTTCACCTAGAACCCAAAGGGGGGGGGGTATTGGCCCATTTCATGGAAAAATGTGAAAAATTAAATTTTCTAAAAATGAAATAAATGCCTTCTATACACCTCAAACATTCACTCTAAAAAAGAAGATTGTGGTTTTTCGCAATATTTTTAGAAATTTGGGCCCTAATAGTAAGAATAACACTTGCGCTGAAGCATCTTTTATGCTCATTTCTACTTTTTCAGGACTTATTCTGGGTTTAATTTTGTTTATTTGATGAAAATGAACAACAATACACACCATGGAAACATTTTTGTTTGATTTGTGTCGAGTGAGAATTTCACCTAGAACCCAAAGGGGGGGGTATTGGCACTTTTCAGGGAAAAATGAGAAAAATTAAATTTTCTAAATATGAATTAAATGCCTTCTATACACCTCAAACATTCACTCTAAAACTGAAAATTGTTGCTTTTCGCAATATTTTTAGAAATTTGGGCTCTTTTAGTAACATTAACACTTGCGCTGAAGTATCTTTTATGCTCATTTCTTGTCTTTCAGGATTTATTCTAGGTTTTTTTGTTTATTTGATGAAAATGAACCACAATACACACCATGGAAACATTTTTGTTTGATTTGTGTCGAGTGAGATTTTCACCTAGAACCCAAAGGAGGGGGGTATTGGCACTTTTCAAGGAAAAATGTGAAATATTAAATTTTCTAAAAATGAAATAAATGCCTTCTATACACCTCAAACATTCACTCTAAAAAAGAAGATTGTGGTTTTTCGCAATATTTTTAGAAATTTGGGCTCTAATAGTAAGAATAACACTTGCGCTGAAGCATCTTTTATGCTCATTTCTACTTTTTCAGGACTTATTCTGGGTTTAATTTTGTTTATTTGATGAAAATGACCAACAATACACACCATGGAAATATTTTTGTTTGATTTGTGTCGAGTGAGATTTTCACCTAGAACCCAAAGGGGGGGGTATTGGCACTTTTCATGGAAAAATATGAAAAATTAAATTTTCTAAATTGAAATAAATGCCTTCTATACACCTCAAACGTTCACTCTAAAACAGAAGATTGTGGTTTTTCGCAATATTTTTAGAAATTTGGGCTCTTATAATAAGAATAACACTTGCGCTGAAGCATCTTTTATGCTCATTTCTTGTCTTTCAGGATTTATTCTGAGTTTTATTTTATTTATTTGATGAAAATGAACAACAATACACACCATGGAAACGTTTTTGTTTGATTTGTGTCGACTGAGATTTTCACCTAGAACCCAAAGGGGGGGGGGTATTGGCACTTTTCATGGAGAAATGAGAAAAATTAAATTTTCTAAAAATGAAATAAATGCCTTCTATACACCGCAAACATTCACTCTAAAATAAAGATTGTGGTTTTTCGCAATATTTTTAGAAATTTGGGCTCTTATAATAAGAATAACACTTGCGCTGAAGCATCTTTTATGCTCATTTCTTGTCTTTCAGGATTTATTCTGGGTTTAATTTTGTTTATTTGATGAAAATGAACAACAATACACATCATGGAAACATTTTTGTTTGATTTGTGTCGAGTGAGATTTTCACCTAGAACCCAAAGGGGGGGGTATTGGCACTTTTCAGGGAAAAATGAGAAAAATTAAATTTTCTAAAAATGAATTAAATGCCTTCTATACACCTCAAACATTCACTCTAAAACTGAAAATTGTTGCTTTTCGCAATATTTTTAGAAATTTGGGCTCTTTTAGTAACATGAACACTTGCGCTGAAGCATCTTTTATGCTCATTTCTTGTCTTTCAGGATTTATTCAGGGTTTAATTTGGTTTATTTGATGAAAATGCACAACAATACACACCATGGAAACATTTTTGTTTGATTTGTGTCGACTGAGATTTTCACCTAGAACCCAAAGGGGGGGGGTATTGGCACTTTTCATGGAAAAATGTGAAAAATTAAATTTTCTAAAAATGAAATAAATGCCTTCTAAACACCTCAAACATTCACTCTTAAAAAGAAGATTGTGGTTTTTCGCAATATTTTTAGAAATTTGGGCTCTAATAGTAAGAATAACACTTTCGCTGAAGCATCTTTTATGCTCATTTCTTGTCCTTCAGGATTTATTCTGGGTTTTTTTTTGTTTATTTGATGAAAATGAACAAAAATACACACCATGGAAACATTTTTGTTTAATTTGTGTCGAGTGAGATTTTCACCTAGAACCGAAAGGGGGGGGTATTGGCACTTTTCATGGAAAAATGAGAAAAATTAAATTTTCTAAAAATGAAATAAATGCCTTCTATACACCTCAAACATTCACTCTAAAATAGAAGATTGTGTTTTTTCGCAAAATTTTTAGAAATTTTGGCTCTTTTAGTAACAATAACACTTGCGCTGAAGCATCTTCTATGCCCATTTCTTGTCTTTCAGGATTTATTCTGAGTTTTATTTTATTTATTTGATGAAAATGAACAACAATACACACCATGGAAACGTTTTTGTTTGATTTGTGTCGACTGAGATTTTCAACTAGAACCCAAAGGGGGGGGTATTGGCACTTTTCATGGAAAAATCTGAAAAATTAAATTTTCTAAAAATTAAATAAATGCCTTCTATACACCTCAAACATTCACTCTAAAACTGAAAATTGTTGCTTTTCGCAATATTTTTAGAAATTTGGGCTCTTTTAGTAACATTAACACTTGCGCTGAAGCATCTTTTATGCTCATTTCTTGTCTTTCAGGATTAATTCTGGGTTTTTTTTGTTTATTTGATGAAAATGAACAACAATACACACCATGGAAACATTTTTGTTTGATTTGTGTCGAGTGAGATTTTCACCTAGAACCCAAAGGGGGTATTGGCACTTTTCATGGAAAAATGTGAAAAATTAAATTTTCTAAAAATGAAATAAATGCCTTCTATACACCTCAAACATTCACTCTAAAAAAGAAGATTGTGGTTTTTCGCAATATTTTTAGAAATTTGGGCTCTAATAGTAAGAATAACACTTGCGCTGAAGCATCTTTTATGCTCATTTCTACTTTTTCAGGACTTATTCTGGGTTTAATTTTGTTTATTTGATGAAAATGAACAACAATACACACCATGGAAACATTTTTGTTTGATATGTGTCGAGTGAGATTTTCACCTAGAACCCAAAGGGGGGGGGTATTGGCACTTTTCATGGAAAAATGTGAAAAATTAAATTTTCTAAAAATGAAATAAATGCCTTCTATACACCTCAAACATTCACTCTAAAACAGAAGATTGTGGTTTTTCGCAATATTTTTAGAAATTTGGGCTCTTATAATAAGAATAACACTTGCGCTGAAGCATCTTTTATGCTCATTTCTTGTCTTTCAGGATTCATTCTGAGTTTTATTTTATTTATTTGATGAAAATGAACAACAATACACACCATGGAAACGTTTTTGTTTGATTTGTGTCGACTGAGATTTTCACCTAGAACCCAAAGGGGGGGGTATTGGCACTTTTCATGGAGAAATGAAAAAAAATTAAATTTTCTAAAAATGAAATTATTGCCTTCTATACACCGCAAACATTCACTCTAAAATAAAGATTGGGGTTTTTAACAATATTTTTAGAAATTTGGGCTCTTATAGTAACAATAACACTTGCGCTGAAGCATCTTTTATGCTCATTTCTTGTCTTTCAGGATTTATTCTGGGTTTAATTTTGTTTATTTGATGAAAATGAACCACAATACACACCATGGAAACATTTTTGTTTGATTTGTGTCGAGTGAGATTTTCACCTAGAACCCAAAGGGGGGGGGTATTGGCCCTTTTCATGGAAAAATGTGAAAAATTAAAATTTCTAAAAATGAAATAAATGCCTTCTATACACCTCAAACATTCACTCTAAAACTGAAAATTGTTGCTTTTCGCAATATTTTTAGAAATTTGGGCTCTTATAGTAAGAATAACACTTGCGCTGAAGCATCTTTTATGCTCATTTCTTGTCTTTAAGGATTTATTCTGGGTTTAATTTTGTTTATTTGATGAAAATGAACAACAATACACACCATGGGCACATATTTGTTTGATTTGTTTTGAGTGAGATTTTCACCTAGAACCCAAAGGGGGGGGGTATTGGCACTTTTCATGGAGAAATGAGAAAAATTAAATTTTCTAAAAATGAAATTATTGCCTTCTATACACCGCAAACATTCACTCTAAAATAAAGATTGGGGTTTTTAACAATTTTTTAGAAATTTGGGCTCTTATAATAACAATAATACTTGCGCTGAAGCATCTTTTATGCTCATTTCTTGTCTTTCAGGATTTATTCTGGGTTTAATTTTGTTTATTTGATGAAAATGAACCACAATTCACACCATGGAAACATTTTTGTTTGATTTGTGTCGAGTGAGATTTTCACCTAGAACCCAAACGGGGGGGTATTGGCCCTTTTCATGGAAAAATGTGAAAAATTAAATTTTCTAAAAATGAAATAAATGCCTTCTATACACCTCAAACATTCACTCTAAAAAAGAAGATTGTGGTTTTTCGCAATATTTTTAGAAATTTGGGCTCTAATAGTAAGAATAACACTTGCGCTGAAGCATCTTTTATGCTCATTTCTACTTTTTCAGGACTTATTCTGGGTTTAATTTTGTTTATTTGATGAAAATGAACCACAATACACACCATGGAAACATTTTTGTTTGATTTGTGTCGAGTGAGATTTTCACCTAGAACCCAAAGGGGGGGGTATTGGCCCTTTTCATGGAAAAATGTGAAAAATTAAATTTTCTAAAAATTAAATAAATGCCTTCTTTACACCTCAAACATTCACTCTTAAACTGAAAATTGTTGCTTTTCGCAATATTTTTAGAAATTTGGGCTCTTTTAGTAACATTAACACTTGCGCTGAAGCATCTTTTATGCTCATTTCTTGTCTTTCAGGATTAATTCTGGGTTTTTTTTGTTTATTTGATGAAAATGAACAACAATACACACCATGGAAACATTTTTGTTTGATTTGTGTCGAGTGAGATTTTCACCTAGAACCCAAAGGGGGGGGTATTGGCACTTTTCATGGAAAAATGTGAAAAATTAAATTTTCTAAAAATGAAATAAATGCCTTCTATACACCTCAAACATTAACTCTAAAAAAGAAGATTGTGGTTTTTCGCAATATTTTTAGAAATTTGGGCTCTAATAGTAAGAATAACACTTGCGCTGAAGCATCTTTTATGCTCATTTCTTGTCTTTCAGGATTTATTCTGGGTTTTTTTTGTTTATTTGATGAAAATGAACCACAATACACACCATGGAAACATTTTTGTTTGATTTGTGTCGATTGAGATTTTCACCTAGAACCCAAAGGGGGGGGTATTGGCACTTTTCATGGAGAAATGAAAAAAAATTAAATTTTCTAAAAATGAAATTATTGCCTTCTATACACCGCAAACATTCACTCTAAAATAAAGATTGGGGTTTTTAACAATATTTTTAGAAATTTGGGCTCTTATAGTAACAATAACACTTGCGCTGAAGCATCTTTTATGCTCATTTCTTGTCTTTCAGGATTTATTCTGGGTTTAATTTTGTTTATTTGATGAAAATGAACCACAATACACACCATGGAAACATTTTTGTTTGATTTGTGTCGAGTGAGATTTTCACCTAGAACCCAAAGGGGGGGGTATTGGCCCTTTTCATGGAAAAATGTGAAAAATTAAAATTTCTAAAAATGAAATAAATGCCTTCTATACACCTCAAACATTCACTCTAAAACTGAAAATTGTTGCTTTTCGCAATATTTTTAGAAATTTGGGCTCTTATAGTAAGAATAACACTTGCGCTGAAGCATCTTTTATGCTCATTTCTTGTCTTTAAGGATTTATTCTGGGTTTAATTTTGTTTATTTGATGAAAATGAACAACAATACACACCATGGGCACATATTTGTTTGATTTGTTTTGAGTGAGATTTTCACCTAGAACCCAAAGGGGGGGGTATTGGCACTTTTCATGGAGAAATGAGAAAAATTAAATTTTCTAAAAATGAAATTATTGCCTTCTATACACCGCAAACATTCACTCTAAAATAAAGATTAGGGTTTTTAACAATTTTTTAGAAATTTGGGCTCTTATAATAACAATAACACTTGCGCTGAAGCATCTTTTATGCTCATTTCTTGTCTTTCAGGATTTATTCTGGGTTTAATTTTGTTTATTTGATGAAAATGAACCACAATTCACACCATGGAAACATTTTTGTTTGATTTGTGTCGAGTGAGATTTTCACCTAGAACCCAAACGGGGGGGTATTGGCCCTTTTCATGGAAAAATGTGAAAAATTAAATTTTCTAAAAATGAAATAAATGCCTTCTATACACCTCAAACATTCACTCTAAAAAAGAAGATTGTGGTTTTTCGCAATATTTTTAGAAATTTGGGCTCTAATAGTAAGAATAACACTTGCGCTGAAGCATCTTTTATGCTCATTTCTACTTTTTCAGGACTTATTCTGGGTTTAATTTTGTTTATTTGATGAAAATGAACCACAATACACACCATGGAAACATTTTTGTTTGATTTGTGTCGAGTGAGATTTTCACCTAGAACCCAAAGGGGGGGGTATTGGCCCTTTTCATGGAAAAATGTGAAAAATTAAATTTTCTAAAAATTAAATAAATGCCTTCTTTACACCTCAAACATTCACTCTTAAACTGAAAATTGTTGCTTTTCGCAATATTTTTAGAAATTTGGGCTCTTTTAGGAACATTAACACTTGCGCTGAAGCATCTTTTATGCTCATTTCTTGTCTTTCAGGATTAATTCTGGGTTTTTTTGTTTATTTGATGAAAATGAACAACAATACACACCATGGAAACATTTTTGTTTGATTTGTGTCGAGTGAGATTTTCACCTAGAACCCAAAGGGGGGGGTATTGGCACTTTTCATGGAAAAATGTGAAAAATTAAATTTTCTAAAAATGAAATAAATGCCTTCTATACACCTCAAACATTCACTCTAAAAAAGAAGATTGTGGTTTTTCGCAATATTTTTAGAAATTTGGGCTCTAATAGTAAGAATAACACTTGCGCTGAAGCATCTTTTATGCTCATTTCTTGTTTTTCAGGACTTATTCTGGGTTTAATTTTGTTTATTTGATGAAAATGAACAACAATACACACCATGGAAACATTTTTGTTTGATTTGTGTCGAGTGAGATTTTCACCTAGAACCCAAAGGGGGGGGTTTTGGCACTTTTCATGGAAAAATGAGAAAAATTAAATTTTCTAAATATGAATGAAATGCCTTCTATACACCTCAAACATTCACTCTAAAACTGAAAATTGTTGCTTTTCGCAATATTTTTAGAAATTTGGGCTCTTTTAGTAACATTAACACTTGCGCTGAAGTATCTTTTATGCTCATTTCTTGTCTTTCAGGATTTATTCTGGGTTTTTTTGTTTATTTGATGAAAATGAACCACAATACACACCATGGAAACATTTTTGTTTGATTTGTGTCGATTGAGATTTTCACCTAGAACCCAAAGGAGGGGGTATTGGCCCTTTTCATGGAAAAATGTGAAAAATTAAATTTTCTAAAAATGAAATAAATGCCTTCTATACACCTCAAACATTCACTCTAAAAAAGAGAATTGTGGTTTTTCGCAATATTTTTAGAAATTTGGGCTCTAATAGTAAGAATAACACTTGCGCTGAAGCATCTTTTATGCTCATTTCTACTTTTTCAGGACTTATTCTGGGTTTAATTTTGTTTATTTGATGAAAATGAACAACAATACACACCATGGAAACATTTTAGTTTGATTTGTGTCGAGTGAGATTTTCACCTAGAACCCAAAGGGGGGGTATTGGCACTTTTCATGGAAAAATATGAAAAATTAAATTTTCTAAAAATGAAATAAATGCCTTCTATACACCTCAAACATTCACTCTAAAACAGAAGATTGTGGTTTTTCGCAATATTTTTAGAAATTTGGGCTCTTATAATAAGAATAACACTTGCGCTGAAGCATCTTTTATGCTCATTTCTTGTCTTTCAGGATTTATTCTGAGTTTTATTTTATTTATTTGATGAAAATGAACAACAATACACACCATGGAAACATTTTTGTTTGATTTGCGTCAAGTGAGATTTTCACCTAGAACCCAAAGGAGGGGGTATTGGCACTTTTCATGGAAAAATCTGAAAAATTAAATTTTCTAAAAATTAAATAAATGCCTTCTATACACCTCAAACATTCACTCTAAAACTGAAAATTGTTGCTTTTCGCAATATTTTTAGAAATTTGGGCTCTTTTAGTAACATTAACACTTGCACTAAAGCATCTTTTATGCTCATTTCTTGTCTTTCAGGATTAATTCTGGGTTTTTTTGTTTATTTGATGAAAATGAACAACAATACACACCATGGAAACATTTTTGTTTGATTTGTGTCGAGTGAGATTTTCACCTAGAACCCAAATGGGGGGGGTATTGGCACTTTTCATGGAAAAATGTGAAAAATTAAATTTTCTAAAAATGAAATAAATGCCTTCTATACACCTCAAACATTCACTCTAAAACTGAAAATTGTTGCTTTTCGCAATATTTTTAGAAATTTGGGCTCTTATAGTAAGAATAACACTTGCGCTGAAGCATCTTTTATGCTCATTTCTTGTCTTTCAGGATTTATTCTGGGTTTAATTTTGTTTATTTGATGAAAATGAACAACAATACACACCATGGAAACATATTTGTTTGATTTGTGTTGAGTGAGATTTTCACCTAGAACCCAAAGGGGGGGGGTATTGGCACTTTTCATGGAGAAATGAGAAAAATTAAATTTTCTAAAAATGAAATAAATGCCTTCTATACACCGCAAACATTCACTCTAAAATAAAGATTGTGGTTTTTCGCAATATTTTTAGAAATTTGGGCTCTTATAATAAGAATAACACTTGCGCTGAAGCATCTTTTATGCTCATTTCTTGTCTTTCAGGATTTATTCTGGGTTTAATTTTGTTTATTTGATGAAAATGAACAACAATACACACCATGGAAACATTTTTGTTTGATTTGTGTCGAGTGAGATTTTCACCTAGAACCCAAAGGGGGGGGTATTGGCACTTTTCAGGGAAAAATCTGAAAAATTAAATTTTCTAAAAATTAAATAAATGCCTTCTTTACACCTCAAACATTCACTCTAAAACTGAAAATTGTTGCTTTTCACAATATTTTTAGAAATTTGGGCTCTTTTATTAACATTAACACTTGCGCTGAAGCATCTTTTATGCTCATTTCTTGTCTTTCAGGATTAATTCTGGGTTTTTTTGTTTATTTGATGAAAATGAACCACAATACACACCATGGAAACATTTTTGTTTGATTTGTGTCGAGTGAGATTTTCACCTAGAACCCAAAGGGGGGGTATTGGCACTTTTCATGGAAAAATGAGAAAAATTAAATTTTCTAAAAATGAAATAAATGCCTTCTATACACCTCAAACATTCACTCTAAAATAGAAGATTGTGTTTTTTCGCAAAATTTTTAGAAATTTTGGCTCTTTTAGTAACAATAACACTTGCGCTGAAGCATCTTCTATGCTCATTTCTTGTTTTTCAGGCCTTATTCTGAGTTTTATTTTATTTATTTGATGAAAATGAACAACAATACACACCATGGAAACATTTTTGTTTGATTTGTGTCGACTGAGATTTTCACCTAGAACCCAAAGGGTTCTAGGTGAAAATCATCTATTGCCACTTTTCATGGAAAAATGTGAAAAATTAAATTTTCTAAAAATTAAATAAATGCTTTCTATACACCTCAAACATTCACTCTAAAACTGAAAATTGTTGCTTTTCGCAATATTTTTAGAAATTTGGGCTCTTTTATTAACATTAACACTTGCGCTGAAGCATCTTTTATGCTCATTTCTTGTCTTTCAGGATTAATTCTGGGTTTTTTTGTTTATTTGATGAAAATGAACCACAATACACACCATGGAAACATTTTTGTTTGATTTGTGTCGAGTGAGATTTTCACCTAGAACCCAAAGGGGGGGGTATTGGCCCTTTTCATGGAAAAATGTGAAAAATTAAATTTTCTAAAAATGAAATAAATGCCTTCTATACACCTCAAACATTCACTCTAAAAAAGAAGATTGTGGTTTTTCGCAATATTTTTAGAAATTTGGGCTCTAATAGTAAGAATAACACTTGCGCTGAAGCATCTTTTATGCTCATTTCTTGTCTTTCAGGATTTATTCTGGGTTTAATTTTGTTTATTTGATGAAAATGAACAACAATACACACCATGGAAACATTTTTTTTGATTTGTGTCGAGTGAGATTTTCACCTAGAACCCAAAGGGGGGGGTATTGGCACTTTTCAGGGAAAAATGAGAAAAATTAAATTTTCTAAAAATGAATTAAATGCCTTATATACACCTCAAACATTCACTCTAAAACTGAAAATTGTTGCTTTTCGCAATATTTTTAGAAATTTGGGCTCTTTTAGTAACATTAACACTTGCGCTGAAGTATCTTTTATGCTCATTTCTTGTCTTTCAGGATTTATTCTGGGTTTTTTTGTTTATTTGATGAAAATGAACCACAATACACACCATGGAAACATTTTTGTTTGATTTGTGTCGTGTGAGATTTTCACCTAGAACCCAAAGGAGGGGGTATTGGCCCTTTTCATGGAAAAATGTGAAAAATTAAATTTTCTAAAAATGAAATAAATGACTTCTATACACCTCAAACATTCACTCTAAAAAAGAAGATTGTGGTTTTTCGCAATATTTTTAGAAATTTGGGCTCTAATAGTAAGAATAACACTTGCGCTGAAGCATCTTTTATGCTCATTTCTACTTTTTCAGGACTTATTCTGGGTTTAATTTTGTTTATTTGATGAAAATGAACAACAATACACACCATGGAAACATTTTTGTTTGATTTGTGTCGAGTGAGATTTTCACCTAGAACCCAAAGGGGGGGGTATTGGCACTTTTCATGGAAAAATATGAAAAATTAAATTTTCTAAAAATGAAATAAATGCCTTCTATACACCTCAATTATTCACTCTAAAACAGAAGATTGTGGTTTTTCGCAATATTTTTAGAAATTTGGGCTCTTATAATAAGAATAACACTTGCGCTGAAGCATCTTTTATGCTCATTTCTTGTCTTTCAGGATTTATTCTGAGTTTTATTTTATTTATTTGATGAAAATGAACAACAATACACACCATGGAAACATTTTTGTTTGATTTGCGTTAAGTGAGATTTTCACCTAGAACCCAAAGGAGGGGGTATTGGCACTTTTCATGGAAAAATCTGAAAAATTAAATTTTCTAAAAATTAAATAAATGCCTTCTATACACCTCAAACATTCACTCTAAAACTGAAAATTGTTGCTTTTCGCAATATTTTTAGAAATTTGGGCTCTTTTAGTATAATTAACACTTGCACTGAAGCATCTTTTATGCTCATTTCTTGTCTTTCAGGATTAATTCTGGGTTTTTTTGTTTATTTGATGAAAATGAACAACAATACACACCATGGAAACATTTTTGTTTGATTTGTGTCGAGTGAGATTTTCACCTAGAACCCAAAGGGGGGGGTATTGGCACTTTTCATGGAAAAATGTGAAAAATTAAATTTTCTAAAAATGAAAAAAATGCCTTCTATACACCTCAAACATTCACTCTAAAACTGAAAATTGTTGCTTTTCGCAATATTTTTAGAAATTTGGGGTCTTATAGTAAGAATAACACTTGCGCTGAAGCATCTTTTATGCTCATTTCTTGTCTTTCAGGATTTATTCTGGGTTTAATTTTGTTTATTTGATGAAAATGAACAATACACACCATGGAAACATATTTGTTTGATTTGTGTCGAGTGAGATTTTCACCTAGAACCCAAAGGGGGGGGTATTGGCACTTTTCATGGAAAAATGTGAAAAATTAAATTTTCTAAAAATGTAATAAATGCCTTCTATACACCTGAAACATTCACTCTAAAACTGAAAATTGTTGCTTTTCGCAATATTTTTAGAAATTTGGGCTCTTTTAGTAACATGAACACTTGCGCTGAAGCATCTTTTATGCTCATTTCTTGTCTTCCAGGATTTATTCTGGGTTTAATTTTGTTTATTTGATGAAAATGCACAACAATACACACCATGGAAACATTTTTGTTTGATTTGTGTCGACTGAGATTTTCACCTAGAACCCAAAGGGGGGGGTATTGGCACTTTTCATGGAAAAATGTGAAAAATTAAATTTTCTAAAAATGAAATAAATGCCTTCTATACACCTCAAACATTCACTCTAAAAAAGAAGATTGTGGTTTTTCGCAATATTTTTAGAAATTTGTGCTCTAATAGTAAGAATAACACTTTCGCTGAAGCATCTTTTATGCTCATTTCTTGTCCTTCAGGATTTATTCTGGGTTTTTTTTGTTTATTTGATGAAAATGAACCACAATACACACCATGGAAACATTTTTGTTTGATTTGTGTCGAGTGAGATTTTCACCTAGAACCGAAAGGGGGGGGTATTGGCCCTTTTCATGGAAAAATGTGAAAAATTAAATTTTCTAAAAATGAAATAAATGCCTTCTATACACCTCAAACATTCACTCTAAAAAAGAAGATTGTGGTTTTTCGCAATATTTTTAGAAATTTGGGCTCTAATAGTAAGAATAACACTTGCGCTGAAGCATCTTTTATGCTCATTTCTTGTCTTTCAGGATTTATTCTGGGTTTAATTTTGTTTATTTGATGAAAATGAACAACAATACACACCATGGAAACATTTTTGTTTGATTTGTGTCGAGTGAGATTTTCACCTAGAACCCAAAGGGGGGGGTATTGGCACTTTTCAGGGAAAAATGAGAAAAATTAAATTTTCTAAAAATGAATTAAATGCCTTCTATACACCTCAAACATTCACTCTAAAACTGAAAATTGTTGCTTTTCGCAATAATTTTAGAAATTTGGGCTCTTTTAGTAACATTACCACTTGCGCTGAAGTATCTTTTATGCTCATTTCTTGTCTTTCAGGATTTATTCTGGGTTTTTTTGTTTATTTGATGAAAATGAACCACAATACACACCATGGAAACATTTTTGTTTGATTTGTGTCGTGTGAGATTTTCACCTAGAACCCAAAGGAGGGGGTATTGGCCCTTTTCATGGAAAAATGGGAAAAATTAAATTTTCTAAAAATGAAATAAATGACTTCTATACACCTCAAACATTCACTCTAAAAAAGAAGATTGTGGTTTTTCGCAATATTTTTAGAAATTTGGGCTCTAATAGTAAGAATAACACTTGCGCTGAAGCATCTTTTATGCTCATTTCTACTTTTTCAGGACTTATTCTGGGTTTAATTTTGTTTATTTGATGAAAATGAACAACAATACACACCATGGAAACATTTTTGTTTGATTTGTGTCGAGTGAGATTTTCACCTAGAACCCAAAGGGGGGGGGTATTGGCACTTTTCATGGAAAAATATGAAAAATTAAATTTTCTAAAAATGAAATAAATGCCTTCTATACACCTCAATTATTCACTCTAAAACAGAAGATTGTGGTTTTTCGCAATATTTTTAGAAATTTGGGCTCTTATAATAAGAATAACACTTGCGCTGAAGCATCTTTTATGCTCATTTCTTGTCTTTCAGGATTTATTCTGAGTTTTATTTTATTTATTTGATGAAAATGAACAACAATACACACCATGGAAACATTTTTGTTTGATTTGCGTTAAGTGAGATTTTCAACTAGAACCCAAAGGAGGGGGTATTGGCACTTTTCATGGAAAAATCTGAAAAATTAAATTTTCTAAAAATTAAATAAATGCCTTCTATACACCTCAAACATTCACTCTAAAACTGAAAATTGTTGCTTTTCGCAATATTTTTAGAAATTTGGGCTCTTTTAGTATAATTAACACTTGCACTGAAGCATCTTTTATGCTCATTTCTTGTCTTTCAGGATTAATTCTGGGTTTTTTTGTTTATTTGATGAAAATGAACAACAATACACACCATGGAAACATTTTTGTTTGATTTGTGTCGAGTGAGATTTTCACCTAGAACCCAAAGGGGGGGGTATTGGCACTTTTCATGGAAAAATGTGAAAAATTAAATTTTCTAAAAATGAAATAAATGCCTTCTATACACCTCAAACATTCACTCTAAAACTGAAAATTGTGTCTTTTCGCAATATTTTTAGAAATTTGGGCTCTTATAGTAAGAATAACACTTGCGCTGAAGCATCTTTTATGCTCATTTCTTGTCTTTCAGGATTTATTCTGGGTTTAATTTTGTTTATTTGATGAAAATGAACAATACACACCATGGAAACATATTTGTTTGATTTGTGTCGAGTGAGATTTTCACCTAGAACCCAAAGGGGGGGGGTATTGGCACTTTTCATGGAGAAATGAGAAAAATTAAATTTTCTAAAAATGAAATAAATGCCTTCTATACACCGCAAACATTCACTCTAAAATAAAGATTGTGGTTTTTCGCAATAATTTTAGAAATTTGGGCTCTTATAGTAACAAAAACACTTGCGCTGAAGCATCTTTTATGCTCATTTCTTGTCTTTCAGGATTTATTCTGGGTTTAATTTTGTTTATTTGATGAAAATGAACAACAATACACACCATGGAAACATTTTTGTTTGATTTGTGTCGAGTGAGATTTTCACCTAGAACCCAAAGGGGCTTCTATACACCTCAAACATTCACTCTAAAACTGAAAATTGTTGCTTTTCGCAATATTTTTAGAAATTTGGGCTCTTTTAGTAACATTAACACTTGCGCTGAAGCATCTTTTATGCTCATTTCTTGTCTTTCAGGATTAATTCTGGGTTTTTTTGTTTATTTGATGAAAATGAACCACAATACACACCATGGAAACATTTTTGTTTGATTTGTGTCGAGTGAGATTTTCACCTAGAACCCAAAGGGGGGGGTATTGGCCCTTTTCATGGAAAAATGTGAAAAATTAAATTTTCTAAAAATGAAATAAATGCCTTCTATACACCTCAAACATTCACTCTAAAAAAGAAGATTGTGGTTTTTCGCAATATTTTTAGAAATTTGGGCTCTAATAGTAAGAATAACACTTGCGCTGAAGCATCTTTTATGCTCATTTCTACTTTTTCAGGACTTATTCTGGGTTTAATTTTGTTTATTTGATGAAAATGAACAACAATACACACCATGGAAACATTTTTTTTTGATTTGTGTCGAGTGAGATTTTCACCTAGAACCCAAAGGGGGGGGTATTGGCACTTTTCAAGGAAAAATGTGAAATATTAAATTTTCTAAAAATGAAATAAATGCCTTCTATACACCTCAAACATTCACTGTAAAACAGAAGATTGTGGTTTTTCGCAATATTTTTAGAAATTTGGGCTCTTATAATAAGAATAACACTTGCGCTGAAGCATCTTTTATGCTCATTTCTTGTCTTTCAGGATTTATTCTGGGTTTAATTTTGTTTATTTGATGAAAATGAACAACAATACACACCATGGAAACATTTTTGTTTGATTTGTGTCGAGTGAGATTTTCACCTAGAACCCAAAGGGGGGGTATTGGCACTTTTCAGGGAAAAATGAGAAAAATTAAATTTTCTAAAAATGAATTAAATGCCTTCTATGCACCTCAAACATTCACTCTAAAACTGAAAATTGTTGCTTTTCGCAATATTTTTAGAAATTTGGGCTCTTTTAGTAACATTAACACTTGCGCTGAAGCATCTTTTATGCTCATTTCTTGTCTTTCAGGATTAATTCTGGGTTTTTTTGTTTATTTGATGAAAATGAACCACAATACACACCATGGAAACATTTTTGTTTGATTTGTGTCGAGTGAGATTTTCACCTAGAACCCAAAGGGGGGGGTATGGGCCCTTTTCATGGAAAAATGTGAAAAGCTAAATTTTCTAAAAATGAAATAAATGCCTTCTATACACCTCAAACATTCATTCTAAAAAAGAAGATTGTGGTTTTTCGCAATATTTTTAGAAATTTGGGCTCTAATAGTAAGAATAACACTTGCGCTGAAGCATCTTTTATGCTCATTTCTACTTTTTCAGGACTTATTCTGGGTTTAATTTTGTTTATTTGATGAAAATGAACAACAATACACACCATGGAAACATTTTTGTTTGATTTGTGTCGAGTGAGATTTTCACCTAGAACCCAAAGGGGGGGTATTGGCACTTTTCATGGAAAAATGTGAAAAATTAAATTTTCTAAAAATGAAATAAATGCCTTCTATACACCTCAAACATTCACTCTAAAATAGAAGATTGTTGTTTTTCGCAAAATTTTTAGAAATTTAGGCTCTTATAATAAGAATAACACTTGCGCTAAAGCATCTTTTATGCTCATTTCTTGTTTTTCAGGACTTATTCTGGGTTTAATTTTGTTTATTTGATGAAAATGAACAACAATACACACCATGGAAACATTTTTGTTTGATTTGTGTCGAGTGAGATTTTCACCTAGAACCCAAAGGGGGGGGTATTGGCACTTTTCATGGAAAAATGAGAAAAATTAAATTTTCTAAAAATGAAATAAATGCCTTCTATACACCTCAAACATTCACTCTAAAATAGAAGATTGTGTTTTTTCGCAAAATTTTTAGAAATTTTGGCTCTTTTAGTAACAATAACACTTGCGCTGAAGCATCTTTTATGCTCATTTCTTGTCTTTCAGGATTTATTCTGAGTTTTATTTTATTTATTTGATGAAAATGAACAACAATACACACCATGGAAACATTTTTGTTTGATTTGTGTCGAGTGAGATTTTCACCTAGAACCCAAAGGGGGGGGTATTGGTCTTTTCATGGAAAAATATGAAAAATTAAATTTTCTAAAAATGAAATAAATGCCTTCTATACACCTCAAACATTCACTCTAAAACAGAAGATTATGGTTTTTCGCAATATTTTTAGAAATTTGGGCTCTTATAATAAGAATAACACTTGCGCTGAAGCATCTTTTATGCTCATTTCTTGTCTTTCAGGATTTATTCTGAGTTTTATTTTATTTATTTGATGAAAATGAACAACAATACACACCATGGAAACATTTTTGTTTGATTTGCGTCAAGTGAGATTTTCACCTAGAACCCAAAGGAGGGGGCATTGGCACTTTTCATGGAAAAATCTGAAAAATTAAATTTTCTAAAAATTAAATAAATGCCTTCTATACACCTCAAACATTCACTCTAAAACTGAAAATTGTTGCTTTTCGCAATATTTTTAGAAATTTGGGCTCTTTTAGTAACATTAATACTTGCGCTGAAGCATCTTTTATGCTCATTTCTTGTCTTTCAGGATTTATTCTGAGTTTTATTTTATTTATTTGATGAAATAGAACAACAATACGCACCATGGAAACATTTTTGTTTGATTTGTGCCGAGTGAGATTTTCACCTAGAACCCAAAGGGGGGGGTATGGGCACTTTTCATGGAAAAATGTGAAAAATTAAATTTTCTAAAAATGTAATAAATGCCTTCTATACACCTGAAACATTCACTCTAAAACTGAAATTTGTTGCTTTTCGCAATATTTTTAGAAATTTGGGCTCTTTTAGTAACATGAACACTTGCGCTGAAGCATCTTTTATGCTCATATCTTATCTTTCTGGATTTATTCTGAGTTTTATTTTGTTTATTTGATGAAAATGAACAAGAATACACACCATGGAAACATTTTTGTTTGATTTGTGTCGAGTGAGATTTTCACCTAGAAACCAAAGGGGGGGTATTGGCACTTTTCATGGAAAAATGAGAAAAATTAAATTTTCTAAAAATGAAATAAATGCCTTCTATACAACTCAAATATTCACTCAAAAATATAGATTGTGGTTTTTCGCAATATTTTTAGAAATTTGGGCTCTTATAGTAAGAATAACACTTGCGCTGAAGCATCTTTTATGCTCATTTCTTGTCTTTCAGGATTTATTCTGGGTTTAATTTTGTTTATTTGATGAAAATGAACAACAATACACACCATGGAAACATTTTTGTTTGATTTGTGGCGAGTGAGATTTTCACCTAGAACCCAAAGGGGGGGGTATTGGCACTTTTCAGGGCAAAATGAGAAAAATTAAATTTTCTAAAAATGAATTAAATGCCTTCTATACACCTCAAACATTCACTCTAAAACTGAAAATTGTTCCTTTTCGCAATATTTTTAGAAATTTGGGCTCTTTTAGTAACATGAACACTTGCGCTGAAGCATCTTTTATGCTCATTTCTTGTCTTTCAGGATTTATTCTGGGTTTAATTTTGTTTATTTGATGAAAATGCACAACAATACACACCATGGAAACATTTTTGTTTGATTTGTGTCGACTGAGATTTTCACCTAGAACCCAAAGGGGGGGGTATTGGCACTTTTCATGGAAAAATGTGAAAAATTAAATTTTCTAAAAATGAAATAAATGCCTTCTATACACCTCAAACATTCACTCTAAAAAAGAAGATTGTGGTTTTTCGCAATATTTTTAGAAATTAGGGCTCTAATAGTAAGAATAACACTTGCGCTGAAGCATCTTTTATGCTCATTTCTTGTTTTTCAGGACTTATTCTGGGTTTAATTTTGTTTATTTGATGAAAATGAACAACAATACACACCATGGAAACATTTTTGTTTGAATTGTGTCGAGTGAGATTTTCACCTAGAACCCAAAGGGGGGGGTATTGGCACTTTTCATGGAAAAATGAGAAAAATTAAATTTTCTAAAAAGGAAATAAATGCCTTCTATACACCTCAAACATTCACTCTAAAATAGAAGATTGTGTTTTTTCGCAAAATTTTTAGAAATTTTGGCTCTTTTTGTAACAATAACACTTGCGCTGAAGCATCTTTTATGCTCATTTCTACTTTTTCAGGACTTATTCTGGGTTTAATTTTGTTTATTTGATGAAAATGAACAACAATACACACCATGGAAACATTTTTTTTTGATTTGTGTCGAGTGAGATTTTCACCTAGAACCCAAAGGGGGGGGTATTGGCACTTTTCATGGAAAAATGTGAAAAATTAAATTTTCTAAAAATGAAATAAAAGCCTTCTATACACCTCAAACATTCACTCTAAAACTGAAAATTGTTGCTTTTCGCAATATTTTTAGAAATTTGGGCTCTTTTAGTAACATGAACACTTGCGCTGAAGCATCTTTTATGCTCATATCTTATCTTTCTGGATTTATTCTGAGTTTTATTTTGTTTATTTGATGAAAATGAACAAGAATACACACCATGGAAACATTTTTGTTTGATTTGTGTCGAGTGAGATTTTCACCTAGAAACCAAAGGGGGGGTATTGGCACTTTTCATGGAAAAATGAGAAAAATTAAATTTTCTAAAAATGAAATAAATGCCTTCTATACAACTCAAATATTCACTCAAAAATATAGATTGTGGTTTTTCGCAATATTTTTAGAAATTTGGGCTCTTATAGTAAGAATAACACTTGCGCTGAAGCATCTTTTATGCTCATTTCTTGTCTTTCAGGATTTATTCTGGGTTTAATTTTGTTTATTTGATGAAAATGAACAACAATACACACCATGGAAACATTTTTGTTTGATTTGTGGCGAGTGAGATTTTCACCTAGAACCCAAAGGGGGGGTATTGGCACTTTTCAGGGCAAAATGAGAAAAATTAAATTTTCTAAAAATGAATTAAATGCCTTCTATACACCTCAAACATTCACTCTAAAACTGAAAATTGTTCCTTTTCGCAATATTTTTAGAAATTTGGGCTCTTTTAGTAACATGAACACTTGCGCTGAAGCATCTTTTATGCTCATTTCTTGTCTTTCAGGATTTATTCTGGGTTTAATTTTGTTTATTTGATGAAAATGCACAACAATACACACCATGGAAACATTTTTGTTTGATTTGTGTCGACTGAGATTTTCACCTAGAACCCAAAGGGGGGGGTATTGGCACTTTTCATGGAAAAATGTGAAAAATTAAATTTTCTAAAAATGAAATAAATGCCTTCTATACACCTCAAACATTCACTCTAAAAAAGAAGATTGTGGTTTTTCGCAATATTTTTAGAAATTAGGGCTCTAATAGTAAGAATAACACTTGCGCTGAAGCATCTTTTATGCTCATTTCTTGTTTTTCAGGACTTATTCTGGGTTTAATTTTGTTTATTTGATGAAAATGAACAACAATACACACCATGGAAACATTTTTGTTTGAATTGTGTCGAGTGAGATTTTCACCTAGAACCCAAAGGGGGGGGTATTGGCACTTTTCATGGAAAAATGAGAAAAATTAAATTTTCTAAAAAGGAAATAAATGCCTTCTATACACCTCAAACATTCACTCTAAAATAGAAGATTGTGTTTTTTCGCAAAATTTTTAGAAATTTTGGCTCTTTTTGTAACAATAACACTTGCGCTGAAGCATCTTTTATGCTCATTTCTACTTTTTCAGGACTTATTCTGGGTTTAATTTTGTTTATTTGATGAAAATGAACAACAATACACACCATGGAAACATTTTTTTTTGATTTGTGTCGAGTGAGATTTTCACCTAGAACCCAAAGGGGGGGGTATTGGCACTTTTCATGGAAAAATGTGAAAAATTAAATTTTCTAAAAATGAAATAAAAGCCTTCTATACACCTCAAACATTCACTCTAAAACTGAAAATTGTTGCTTTTCGCAATATTTTTAGAAATTTGGGCTCTTTTAGTAACATTAACACTTGCGCTGAAGCATCTTTTATGCTCATTTCTTGTCTTTCAGGATTAATTCTGGGTTTTTTTGTTTATTTGATGAAAATGAACAACAATACACACCATGGAAACATTTTTGTTTGATTTGTGTCGAGTGAGATTTTCACCTAGAACCCAAAGGGCACTTTTCATGGAAAAATGTGAAAAACTAAATTTTCTAAAAATGAAATAAATGCCTTCTATACACCTCAAACATTCATTCTAAAAAAGAAGATTGTGGTTTTTCGCAATATTTTTAGAAATTTGGGCTCTAATAGTAAGAATAACACTTGCGCTGAAGCATCTTTTATGCTCATTTCTACTTTTTCAGGACTTATTCTGGGTTTAATTTTGTTTATTTGATGAAAATTAACAACAATACACACCATGGAAACATTTTTGTTTGATTTGTGTCGAGTGAGATTTTCACCTAGAACCCAAAGGGGGGGGTATTGGCACTTTTCATGGAAAAATGTGAAAAATTAAATTTTCTAAAAATGAAATAAATGCCTTCTATACACCTCAAACATTCACTCTAAAATAGAAGATTGTTGTTTTTCGCAAAATTTTTAGAAATTTGGGCTCTTATAATAAGAATAACACTTGCGCTAAAGCATCTTTTATGCTCATTTCTTGTTTTTCAGGACTTATTCTGGGTTTAATTTTGTTTATTTGATGAAAATGAACAACAATACACACCATGGAAACATTTTTGTTTGATTTGTGTCGAGTGAGATTTTCACCTAGAACCCAAAGGGGGGGGTATTGGCACTTTTCATGAAAAAATGAGAAAAATTAAATTTTCTAAAAATGAAATAAATGCCTTCTATACACCTCAAACATTCACTCTAAAATAGAAGATTGTGTTTTTTCGCAAAATTTTTAGAAATTTTGGCTCTTTTAGTAACAATACCACTTGCGCTGAAGCATCTTTTATGCTCATTTCTTGTCTTTCAGGATTTATTCTGAGTTTTATTTTATTTATTTGATGAAAATGAACAACAATACACACCAAGGAAACATTTTTGTTTGATTTGTGTCGACTGAGATTTTCACCTAGAACCCAAAGGGGGGGGTATTGCCACTTTTCATGGAAAAATGTGAAAAATTAAATTTTCTAAAAATTAAATAAATGCCTTCTATACACCTCAAACATTCACTCTAAAAAAGAAGATTGTGGTTTTTCGCAATATTTTTAGAAATTTGGGCTCTAATAGTAAGAATAACACTTGCGCTAAGCATCTTTTATGCTCATTTCTACTTTTTCAGGACTTATTCTGGGTTTAATTTTGTTTATTTGATGAAAATGAACAACAATACACGCCATGGAAACATTTTTGTTTGATTTGTGGCGAGTGAGATTTTCACCTAGAACCCATAGGGGGGGGTATTGGCACTTTTCATGGAAAAATATGAAAAATTAAATTTTCTAAAAATGAAATAAATGCCTTCTATACACCTCAAACATTCACTCTAAAACAGAAGATTGTGGTTTTTCGCAATATTTTTAGAAATTTGGGCTCTTATAATAAGAATAACACTTGCGCTGAAGCATCTTTTATGCTCATTTCTTGTCTTTCAGGATTTATTCTGAGTTTTATTTTATTTATTTGATGAAAATGAACAACAATACACACCATGGAAACATTTTTGTTTGATTTGCGTCAAGTGAGATTTTCACCTAGAACCCAAAGGAGGGGGTATTGGCACTTTTCATGGAAAAATCTGAAAAATTAAATTTTCTAAAAATTAAATAAATGCCTACTATACACCTCAAACATTCACTCTAAAACTGAAAATTGTTGCTTTTCGCCATATTTTTAGGAATTTGGACTCTTTTAGTAACATTAACACTTGCACTGAAGCATCTTTTATGCTCATTTCTTGCCTTTCAGGATTAATTCTGGGTTTTTTTGTTTATTTGATGAAAATGAACAACAATACACACCATGGAAACATTTTTGTTTGATTTGTGTCGAGTGAGATTTTCACCTAGAACCCAAAGGGGGGGGTATTGGCACTTTTCATGGAAAAATGTGAAAAATTAAATTTTCTAAAAATGAAATAAATGCCTTCTATGCACCTCAAACATTCACTCTAAAACTGAAAATTGTTGCTTTTCGCAATATTTTTAGAAATTTGGGCTCTTATAGTAACAATAACACTTGCGCTGAAGCATCTTTTATGCTCATTTCTTGTTTTTCAGGATTTATTCTGGGTTTAATTTTGTTTATTTGATGAAAATGAACAACAATACACACCATGGAAACATATTTGTTTGATTTGTGTCGAGTGAGATTTTCACCTAGAACCCAAAGGGGGGGGGGTATTGGCACTTTTCATGGAGAAATGAGAAAAATTAAATTTTCTAAAAATGAAATAAATGCCTTCTATACACCGCAAACATTCACTCTAAAACAGAAGATTGTGGTTTTTCGCAATATTTTTAGAAATTTGGGCTCTTATAATAAGAATAACACTTGCGATGAAGCATCTTTTATGCTCATTTCTTGTCTTTCAGGATTTATTCTGGGTTTAATTTTGTTTATTTGATGAAAATGAACAACAATACACACCATGGAAACATTTTTGTTTGATTTGTGTCGAGTGAGATTTTCACCTAGAACCCAAAGGGGGGGGTATTGGCACTTTTCAGGGAAAAATGAGAAAAATTAAATTTTCTAAAAATGAATTAAATTCCTTCTATACACCTCAAACATTCACTCTAAAACTGAAAATTGTTCCTTTTCGCAATATTTTTAGAAATTTGGGCTCTTTAAGTAACATGAACACTTGCGCTGAAGCATCTTTTATGCTCATTTCTTGTCTTTCAGGATTTATTCTGGGTTTAATTTTGTTTATTTGATGAAAATGCACAACAATACACACCATGGAAACATTTTTGTTTGATTTGTGTCGACTGAGATTTTCACCTAGAACCCAAAGGGGGGGGTATTGGCACTTTTCATGGAAAAATGTGAAAAATTAAATTTTCTAAAAATGAAATAAATGCCTTCTATACACCTCAAACATTCACTCTAAAAAAGAAGATTGTGGTTTTTCGCAATATTTTTAGAAATTTGGGCTCTAATAGTAAGAATAACACTTTCGCTGAAGCATCTTTTAAGCTCATTTCTTGTCCTTCAGGATTTATTCTGGGTTTTTTTTGTTTATTTGATGAAAATGAACAAAAATACACACCATGGAAACATTTTTGTTTGATTTGTGTCGAGTGAGATTTTCACCTAGAACCGAAAGGGGGGGAATTGGCACTTTACATGGAAAAATGAGAAAAATTAAATTTTCTAAAAATGAAATAAATGCCTTCTATACACCTCAAACATTCACTCTAAAATAGAAGATTGTTGTTTTTCGCAAAATTTTTAGAAATTTTGGCTCTTTTAGTAACAATAACACTTGCGCTGAAGCATCTTTTATGCTCAATTCTTGTCTTTCAGGATTTATTCTGAGTTTCATTTTATTTATTTGATGAAAATGAACAACAATACACACCATGGAAACGTTTTTGTTTGATTTGTGTCGACTGAGATTTTCACCTAGAACCCAAAGGGGGGGGTATTGGCACTTTTCATGGAAAAATGTGAAAAATTAAATTTTCTAAAAATGAAATAAAAGCCTTCTATACACCTCAAACATTCACTCTAAAACTGAAAATTGTTGCTTTTCGCAATATTTTTAGAAATTTGGGCTCTTTTAGTAACATTAACACTTGCGCTGAAGCATCTTTTATGCTCATTTCTTGTCTTTCAGGATTAATTCTGGGTTTTTTTGTTTATTTGATGAAAATGAACTACAATACACACCATGGAAACATTTTTGTTTGATTTGTGTCGAGTGAGATTTTCACCTAGAACCCAAAGGGGGGGGGTATTGGCCCTTTTCATGGAAAAATGTGAAAAATTAAATTTTCTAAAAATGAAATAAATGCCTTCTATACACCTCAAACATTCACTCTAAAAAAGATGATTGTGGTTTTTCGCAATATTTTTAGAAATTTGGGCTCTTATAGTAACAATAACACTTGCGCTGAAGCATCTTTTATGCTCATTTCTTGTTTTTCAGGATTTATTCTGGGTTTAATTTTGTTTATTTGATGAAAATGAACAACAATACACACCATGGAAACATATTTGTTTGATTTGTGTCGAGTGAGATTTTCACCTAGAACCCAAAGGGGGGGGGGTATTGGCACTTTTCATGGAGAAATGAGAAAAATTAAATTTTCTAAAAATGAAATAAATGCCTTCTATACACCGCAAACATTCACTCTAAAACAGAAGATTGTGGTTTTTCGCAATATTTTTAGAAATTTGGGCTCTTATAATAAGAATAACACTTGCGATGAAGCATCTTTTATGCTCATTTCTTGTCTTTCAGGATTTATTCTGGGTTTAATTTTGTTTATTTGATGAAAATGAACAACAATACACACCATGGAAACATTTTTGTTTGATTTGTGTCGAGTGAGATTTTCACCTAGAACCCAAAGGGGGGGGTATTGGCACTTTTCAGGGAAAAATGAGAAAAATTAAATTTTCTAAAAATGAATTAAATTCCTTCTATACACCTCAAACATTCACTCTAAAACTGAAAATTGTTCCTTTTCGCAATATTTTTAGAAATTTGGGCTCTTTAAGTAACATGAACACTTGCGCTGAAGCATCTTTTATGCTCATTTCTTGTCTTTCAGGATTTATTCTGGGTTTAATTTTGTTTATTTGATGAAAATGCACAACAATACACACCATGGAAACATTTTTGTTTGATTTGTGTCGACTGAGATTTTCACCTAGAACCCAAAGGGGGGGGTATTGGCACTTTTCATGGAAAAATGTGAAAAATTAAATTTTCTAAAAATGAAATAAATGCCTTCTATACACCTCAAACATTCACTCTAAAAAAGAAGATTGTGGTTTTTCGCAATATTTTTAGAAATTTGGGCTCTAATAGTAAGAATAACACTTTCGCTGAAGCATCTTTTAAGCTCATTTCTTGTCCTTCAGGATTTATTCTGGGTTTTTTTTGTTTATTTGATGAAAATGAACAAAAATACACACCATGGAAACATTTTTGTTTGATTTGTGTCGAGTGAGATTTTCACCTAGAACCGAAAGGGGGGGAATTGGCACTTTACATGGAAAAATGAGAAAAATTAAATTTTCTAAAAATGAAATAAATGCCTTCTATACACCTCAAACATTCACTCTAAAATAGAAGATTGTTGTTTTTCGCAAAATTTTTAGAAATTTTGGCTCTTTTAGTAACAATAACACTTGCGCTGAAGCATCTTTTATGCTCAATTCTTGTCTTTCAGGATTTATTCTGAGTTTCATTTTATTTATTTGATGAAAATGAACAACAATACACACCATGGAAACGTTTTTGTTTGATTTGTGTCGACTGAGATTTTCACCTAGAACCCAAAGGGGGGGGTATTGGCACTTTTCATGGAAAAATGTGAAAAATTAAATTTTCTAAAAATGAAATAAAAGCCTTCTATACACCTCAAACATTCACTCTAAAACTGAAAATTGTTGCTTTTCGCAATATTTTTAGAAATTTGGGCTCTTTTAGTAACATTAACACTTGCGCTGAAGCATCTTTTATGCTCATTTCTTGTCTTTCAGGATTAATTCTGGGTTTTTTTGTTTATTTGATGAAAATGAACTACAATACACACCATGGAAACATTTTTGTTTGATTTGTGTCGAGTGAGATTTTCACCTAGAACCCAAAGGGGGGGGGTATTGGCCCTTTTCATGGAAAAATGTGAAAAATTAAATTTTCTAAAAATGAAATAAATGCCTTCTATACACCTCAAACATTCACTCTAAAAAAGATGATTGTGGTTTTTCGCAATATTTTTAGAAATTTGGGCTCTAATAGTAAGAATAACACTTGCGCTGAAGCATCTTTTATGCTCATTTCTACTTTTTCAGGACTTATTCTGGGTTTAATTTTGTTTATTTGATGAAAATGAACAACAATACACACCATGGAAACATTTTTTTTTGATTTGTGTCGAGTGAGATTTTCACCTAGAACCCAAAGGGGGGGGTATTGGCACTTTTCAAGGAAAAATGTGAAATATTAAATTTTCTAAAAATGAAATAAATGCCTTCTATACACCTCAAACATTCACTCTAAAACAGAAGATTGTGGTTTTTCGCAATATTTTTAGAAATTTGGGCTCTTATAATAAGAATAACACTTGCGCTGAAGCATCTTTTATGCTCATTTCTTGTCTTTCAGGATTTATTCTGGGTTTAATTTTGTTTATTTGATGAAAATGAACAACAATACACACCATGGAAACATTTTTGTTTGATTTGTGTCGAGTGAGATTTTCACCTAGAACCCAAAGGGGGGGGGTATTGGCACTTTTCAGGGAAAAATGAGAAAAATTAAATTTTCTAAAAATGAATTAAATGCCTTCTATGCACCTCAAACATTCACTCTAAAACTGAAAATTGTTGCTTTTCGCAATATTTTTAGAAATTTGGGCTCTTTTAGTAACATTAACACTTGCGCTGAAGCATCTTTTATACTCATTTCTTGTCTTTCAGGATAAATTCTGGGTTTTTTTGTTTCTTTGATGAAAATGAACCACAATACACACCATGGAAACGTTTTTGTTTGATTTGTGTCGAGTGAGATTTTCACCTAGAACCCAAAGGGGGGGGTATTGGCCCTTTTCATGGAAAAATGTGAAAACTAAATTTTCTAAAAATGAAATAAATGCCTTCTATACACCTCAAACATTCATTCTAAAAAAGAAGATTGTGGTTTTTCGCAATATTTTTAGAAATTTGGGCTCTAATAGTAAGAATAACACTTGCGCTGAAGCATCTTTTATGCTCATTTCTACTTTTTCAGGACTTATTCTGGGTTTAATTTTGTTTATTTGATGAAAATGAACAACAATACACACCATGGAAACATTTTTGTTTGATTTGTGTCGAGTGAGATTTTCACCTAGAACCCAAAGGGGGGGGTATTGGCACTTTTCATGGAAAAATGTGAAAAATTAAATTTTCTAAAAATGAAATAAATGCCTTCTATACACCTCAAACATTCACTCTAAAATAGAAGATTGTTGTTTTTCGCAAAATTTTTAGAAATTTGGGCTCTTATAATAAGAATAACACTTGCGCTAAAGCATCTTTTATGCTCATTTCTTGTTTTTCAGGACTTATTCTGGGTTTAATTTTGTTTATTTGATGAAAATGTACAACAATACAATACACACCATGGAAACATTTTTGTTTGATTTGTGACCAGTGAGATTTTCACCTAGAACCCAAAGGGGGGGGTATTGGCACTTTTCATGGAAAAATGTGAAAAATTACATTTTCTAAAAATGAAAGAAATGCCTTCTATACACCTCAAACATTCACTCTAAAATAGAAGATTGTTGTTTTTCGCAAAATTTTTAGAAATTTGGGCTCTTATAATAAGAATAACACTTGCGCTAAAGCATCTTTTATGCTCATTTCATGTCTTTCAGGACTTATTCTGGGTTTAGTTTTTTTTATTTGATGAAAATGAACAATAATACACACCATGGAAACATTTTTGTTTGATTTGTGTCGAGTGAGATTTTCACCTAGAACCCAAAGGGGGGGGGTATTGGCACTTTTCATGAAAAAATGAGAAAAATTAAATTTTCTAAAAATGAAATAAATGCCTTCTATACACCTCAAACATTCACTCTAAAACAGAAGATTGTGGTTTTTTCGCAATATTTTTAGAAATTTTGGCTCTTATAATAAGAATAACACTTGCGCTGAAGCATCTTTTATGCTCATTTCTTGTCTTTCAGGATTTATTCTGGGTTTAATTTTGTTTATTTGATGAAAATGAACAACAATACACACCATGGAAACATTTTTGTTTGATTTGTATCGACTGAGATTTTCACCTAGAACCCAAAGGGGGGGGGTATTGCCACTTTTCATGGAAAAAAAGTGAAAAATTAAATTTTCTAAAAATTAAATAAATGCCTTCTATACACCTAAAACATTCACTTTAAAACTGAAAATTGTTGCTTTTCGCAATATTTTTAGAAATTTGGGCTCTTTTAGTAACATTAACACTTGCGCTGAAGCATCTTTTATGCTCATTTCTTGTCTTTCAGGATTAATTCTGGGTTTTTTTGTTTATTTGATGAAAATGAACCACAATACACACCATGGAAACATTTTTGTTTGATTTGTGTCGAGTGAGATTTTCACCTAGAACCCAAAGGGGGGGGTATTGGCCCTTTTCATGGAAAAATGTGAAAAATTAAATTTTCTAAAAATGAAATAAATACCTTCTATACACCTCAAACATTCACTCTAAAAAAGAAGATTTTGGTTTTTCGGAATATTTTTAGAAATTTGGGCTCTAATAGTAAGAATAACACTTGCGCTGAAGCATCTTTTATGCTCATTTCTACTTTTTCAGGACTTATTCTGGGTTTAATTTTGTTTATTTGATGAAAATGAACAACAATACACACCATGGAAACATTTTTGTTTGATTTGTGTCAAGTTATTTTTTCACCTAGAACCCAAAGGGGGGGTATTGGCACTTTTCATGGAAAAATGTGAAAAATTAAATTTTCTAAAAATGAAATAAATGCCTTCTATACACCTCAAACATTCACTCTAAAACAGAAGATTGTGGTTTTTCGCAATATTTTTAGAAATTTTGGCTCTTATAATAAGAATAACACTTGCGCTGAAGCATCTTTTATGCTCATTTCTTGTCTTTCAGGATTTATTCTGGGTTTAATTTTGTTTATTTGATGAAAATGAACAACAATACACACCATGGAAACATTTTTGTTTGATTTGTTTCGACTGAGATTTTCACCTAGAACCCAAAGGGGGGGGGTATTGCCACTTTTCATGGAAAAATGAGAAAAATTAAATTTTCTAAAAATTAAATAAATGCCTTCTTTACACCTCAAACATTCACTCTAAAACTGAAAATTGTTGCTTTTCGCAATATTTTTAGAAATTTGGGCTCTTTTAGTAACATTAACACTTGCGCTGAAGCATCTTTTATGCTTATTTCTTGTCTTTCAGGATTAATTCTGGGTTTTTTTGTTTATTTGATGAAAATGAACCACAATACACACCATGGAAACATTTTTGTTTGATTTGTGTCGAGTGAGATTTTCACCTAGAACCCAAAGGGGGGGTATTGGCCCTTTTCATGGAAAAATGTGAAAAATTAAATTTTCTAAAAATGAAATAAATACCTTTTATTAACCTCAAACATTCACTCTAAAAAAGAAGATTGTGGTTTTTCGCAATATTTTTAGAAATTTGGGCTCTAATAGTAAGAATAACACTTGCGCTGAAGCATCTTTTATGCTCATTTCTACTTTTTCAGGACTTATTCTGGGTTTAATTTTGTTTATTTGATGAAAATGAACAACAATACACACCATGGAAATATTTTTGTTTGATTTGTGTCGAGTGAGATTTTCACCTAGAACCCCAAGGAGGGGGTATTGGCACTTTTCAGGGAAAAATGTGAAAAATTAAATTTTCTAAAAATGAAATAAATGCCTTCTATACACCTCAAACATTCACTCTAAAACAGAAGATTGTGGTTTTTCGCAATATTTTTAGAAATTTTGGCTCTTATAATAAGAATAACACTTGCGCTGAAGCATCTTTTATGCTCATTTCTTGTCTTTCAGGATTTATTCTGGGTTTAATTTTGTTTATTTGATGAAAATGAACCACAATACACACCATGGAAACATTTTTGTTTGATTTGTGTCGAGTGAGATTTTCACCTAGAACCCAAAGGGGGGGGTATTGGCCCTTTTCATGGAAAAATGTGAAAAATTAAATTTTCTAAAAATGAAATAAATACCTTCTATACACCTCAAACATTCACTCTAAAAAAGAAGATTGTGGTTTTTCGGAATATTTTTAGAAATTTGGGCTCTAATAGTAAGAATAACACTTGCGCTGAAGCATCTTTTATGCTCATTTCTACTTTTTCAGGACTTATTCTGGGTTTAATTTTGTTTATTTGATGAAAATGAACATTAATACACACCATGGAAACATTTTTGTTTGATTTGTGTCAAGTTATCTTTTCACCTAGAACCCAAAGGGGGGGGTATTGGCACTTTTCATGGAAAAATGTGAAAAATTAAATTTTCTAAAAATGAAATAAATGCCTTCTATACACCTCAAACATTCACTCTAAAACAGAAGATTGTGGTTTTTCGCAATATTTTTAGAAATTTTGGCTCTTATAATAAGAATAACACTTGCGCTGAAGCATCTTTTATGCTCATTTCTTGTCTTTCAGGATTTATTCTGGGTTTAATTTTGTTTATTTGATGAAAATGAACAACAATACACACCATGGAAACATTTTTGTTTTATTTGTGTCGACTGAGATTTTCACCTAGAACCCAAAGGGGGGGAGTATTGCCACTTTTCATGGAAAAATGTGAAAAATTAAATTTTCTAAAAATTAAATAAATGCCTTCTATACACCTCAAACATTCACTTTAAAACTGAAAATTGTTGCTTTTCGCAATATTTTTAGAAATTTGGGCTCTTTTAGTAACATTAACACTTGCGCTGAAGCATCTTTTATGCTCATTTCTTGTCTTTCAGGATTAATTCTGGGTTTTTGTGTTTATTTGATGAAAATGAACCACAATACACACCATGGAAACATTTTTGTTTGATTTGTGTCGAGTGAGATTTTCACCTAGAACCCAAAGGGGGGGGTATTGGCCCTTTTCATGGAAAAATGTGAAAAATTAAATTTTCTAAAAATGAAATAAATACCTTCTATACACCTCAAACATTCACTCTAAAAAGAAGATTGTGGTTTTTCGGAATATTTTTAGAAATTTGGGCTCTAATAGTAAGAATAACACTTGCGCTGAAGCATCTTTTATGCTCATTTCTACTTTTTCAGGACTTATTCTGGGTTTAATTTTGTTTATTTGATGAAAATGAACAACAATACACACCATGGAAACATTTTTGTTTGATTTGTGTCAAGATATTTTTTCACCTAGAACCCAAAGGGGGGGGTTATGCCACTTTTCATGGAAAAATGTGAAAAATTAAATATTCTAAAAATGAAATAAATGCCTTCTATACACCTCAAACATTCACTCTAAAACAGAAGATTGTGGTTTTTCGCAATATTTTTAGAAATTTTGGCTCTTATAATAAGAATAACACTTGCGCTGAAGCATCTTTTATGCTCATTTCTTGTCTTTCAGGATTTATTCTGGGTTTAATTTTGTTTATTTGATGAAAATGAACAACAATACACACCATGGAAACATTTTTGTTTGATTTGTGTCGACTGAGATTTTCACCTAGAACCCAAAGGGGGGGGTATTGCCACTTTTCATGGAAAAATGTGAAAAATTAAATTTTCTAAAAATTAAATAAATGCCTTCTATACACCTCAAACATTCACTCTAAAACTGAAAATTGTTGCTTTTCGCAATATTTTTAGAAATTTGGGCTCTTTTAGTAACATTAACACTTGCGCTGAAGCATCTTTTATGCTCATTTCTTGTCTTTCAGGATTAATTCTGGGTTTTTTTTGTTTATTTGATGAAAATGAACCACAATACACACCATGGAAACATTTTTGTTTGATTTGTGTCGAGTGAGATTTTCACCTAGAACCCAAAGGGGGGGTATTGGCCCTTTTCATGGAAAAATGTGAAAAATTAAATTTTCTAAAAATGAAATAAATACCTTCTATTAACCTCAAACATTCACTCTAAAAAAGAAGATTGTGGTTTTTCGCAATATTTTTAGGAATTTGGGCTCTAATAGTAAGAATAACACTTGCGCTGAAGCATCTTTTATGCTCATTTCTACTTTTTCAGGACTTATTCTGGGTTTAATTTTGTTTATTTGATGAAAATGAACAATAATACACACCATGGAAATATTTTTGTTTGATTTGTGTCGAGTGAGATTTTCACCTAGAACCCCAAGGAGGGGGTATTGGCACTTTTCAGGGAAAAATGTGAAAAATTAAATTTTCTAAAAATGAATTAAATGCCTTCTATACACGTCAACATTCACTCTAAAATAGAAGATTGTTGTTTTTCGCAAAATTGTTAGAAATTTGGGCTCTTTTAGTAACAATAACACTTGCGCTGAAGCATCTTTTATGCTCAATTCTTGTCTTTCAGGATTTATTCTGAGTTTTATTTTATTTATTTGATGAAAATGAACAACAATACACACCATGGAAACGTTTTTGTTTGATTTGTGTCGACTGAGATTTTCACCTAGAACCCAAAGGGGGGGGTATTGGCACTTTTCATGGAAAAATCTGAAAAATTAAATTTTCTAAAAATTAAATAAATGCCTTCTTTACACCTCAAACATTCACTCTAAAACTGAAAATTGTTGCTTTTCGCAATATTTTTAGAAATTTGGGCTCCTTTAGTAACAATAACACTTGCGCTGAAGCATCTTTTATGCTCATTTCTACTTTTTCAGGACTTATTCTGGGTTTAATTTTGTTTATTTGATGAAAATGAACAACAATACACAACATGGAAACATTTTTGTTTGATTTGTGTCGAGTGAGATTTTCACCTAGAACCCAAAGGGGGGGGTATTGGCACTTTTCATGGAAAAATGTGAAAAATTAAATTTTCTAAAAATGAAATAAATGCCTTCTATACACCTCAAACATTCACTCTAAAACTGGAAATTGTTGCTTTTCGCAATATTTTTAGAAATTTGGGCTCTTTTAGTAACATTAACACTTGCGCTGAAGCATCTTTTATGCTCATTTCTTGTCTTTCAGGATTTATTCTGAGTTTTATTTTATTTATTTGATGAAAATGAACAACAATACACACCATGGAAACATTTTTGTTTGATTTGTGTCGACTGAGATTTTCACCTAGAACCCAAAGGGGGGGGTATTGCTACTTTTAATGGAAAAATGTGAAAAATTAAATTTTCCAAAAATTAAATAAATGCCTTCTATACACCTCAAACATTCACTCTAAAACTGAAAATTGTTGCTTTTCGCAATATTTTTAGAAATTTGGGCTCTTATAATAAGAATAACACTTGCGCTGAAGCATCTTTTATGCTCATTTCTTGTCCTTCAGGATTTATTCTGGGTTTAATTTTGTTTATTTGATGAAAGTGAACAACAATACACACCATGGAAACATTTTTGTTTGATTTGTGTCGAGTGAGATTTTCACCTAGAACCCAAAGGGGGGGTATTGGCACTTTTCAGGGAAAAATGAGAAAAATTAAATTTTCTAAAAATGAATTAAATGCCTTCTATACACCTCAAACATTCACTCTAAAACTGAAAATTGTTGCTTTTCGCAATATTTTTAGAAATTTGGGCTCTTATAGTAACAAAAACACTTGCGCTGAAGCATCTTTTATGCTCATTTCTTGTCTTTCAGGATTAATTCTGGGTTTAATTTTGTTTATTTGATGAAAATGAACAACAATACACACCATGGAAACATTTTTGTTTGATTTGTGTCGAGTGAGATTTTCACCTAGAACCCAAAGGGGCTTCTATACACCTCAAACATTCACTCTAAAACTGAAAATTGTTGCTTTTCGCAATATTTTTAGAAATTTGGGCTCTTTAGTAACATTAACACTTGCGCTGAAGCATCTTTTATGCTCATTTCTTGTCTTTCAGGATTTATTCTGGGTTTAATTTTGTTTATTTGAAAAAAATGAACAACAATACACACCATGGAAACATTTTTGTTTGATTTGTGTCGAATGAGATTTTCACCTAGAACCCAAAGGGGTATTGCCACTTTTCATGGAAAAATGTGAAAAATTAAATTTTCTAAAAAGGAAATAAATGCCTTCTATACACCTCAAACATTCACTCTAAAATAGAAGATTGTGTTTTTTCGCAAAATTTTTAGAAATTTTGGCTCTTTTAGTAACAATAACACTTGCGCTGAAGCATCTTTTATGCTCATTTCTTGTCTTTCAGGATTTATTCTGAGTTTTATTTTATTTATTTGATGAAAATGAACAACAATACACACCATGGAAACATTTTTGTTTGATTTGTGTCGACTGAGATTTTCACCTAGAACCCAAAGGGGGGGGTATTGCCACTTTTCATGGAAAAATGTGAAAAATTAAATTTTCTAAAAATTAAATAAATGCCTTCTATACACCTCAAACATTCACTCTAAAACTGAAAATTGTTGCTTTTCGCAATATTTTTAGAAATTTGGGCTCTTTTAGTAGCATTAACACTTGCGCTGATGCATCTTTTATGCTCATTTCTTGTCTTTCAGGATTAATTCTGGGTTTTTTTGTTTATTTGATGAAAATGAACCACAATACACACCATGGAAACATTTTTGTTTGATTTGTGTCGAGTGAGATTTTCACCTAGAACCCAAAGGGGGGGGTATTGGCCCTTTTCATGGAAAAATGTGAAAAATTAAATTTTCTAAAAATGAAATAAATACCTTCTACACACCTCAAACATTCACTCTAAAAAAGAAGATTGTGGTTTTTCGGAATATTTTTAGAAATTTGGGCTCTAATAGTAAGAATAACACTTGCGCTGAAGCATCTTTTATGCTCATTTCTACTTTTTCAGGACTTATTCTGGGTTTAATTTTGTTTATTTGATGAAAATGAACAACAATACACACCATGGAAACATTTTTGTTTGATTTGTGTCAAGTTATTTTTTCACCTAGAACCCAAAGGGGGGGGTATTGGCACTTTTCATGGAAAAATGTGAAAAATTAAATTTTCTAAAAATGAAATAAATGCCTTCTATACACCTCAAACATTCACTCTAAAACAGAAGATTGTGTTTTTTCGCAATATTTTTAGAAATTTTGGCTCTTATAATAAGATTAACACTTGCGCTGAAGCATCTTTTATGCTCATTTCTTGTCTTTCAGGATTTATTCTGGGTTTAATTTTGTTTATTTGATGAAAATGAACAACAATACACACCATGGAAACATTTTTGTTTGATTTGTGTCGACTGAGATTTTCACCTAGAACCCAAAGGGGGGGGTATTGCCACTTTTCATGGAAAAATGAGAAAAATTAAATTTTCTAAAAATGAAATAAATGCCTTCTATACACCTCAAACATTCACTCTAAAATAGAAGATTGTGTTTTTTCGCAAAAGTTTTAGAAATTTTGGCTCTTTTAGTAACAATAACACTTGCGCTGAAGCATCTTTTATGCTCATTCTTGTCCTTCAGGATTTATTCTGGGTTTTTTTTGTTTATTTGATGAAAATGAACAAAAATACACACCATGGAAACATTTTTGTTTGATTTGTGTCGAGTGAGATTTTCACCTAGAACCCAAAGGGGGGGGTATTGGCCCTTTTCATGGAAAAATGTGAAAAACTAAATTTTCTAAAAATGAAATAAATGCCTTCTATACACCTCAAACATTCATTCTAAAAAAGAAGATTGTGGTTTTTCGCAATATTTTTAGAAATTTGGGCTCTAATAGTAAGAATAACACTTGCGCTGAAGCATCTTTTATGCTCATTTCTACTTTTTCAGGACTTATTCTGGGTTTAATTTTGTTTATTTGATGAAAATGAACAACAATATACACCATGGAAACATTTTTGTTTGATTTGTGTCGAGTGAGATTTTCACCTAGAACCCAAAGGGGGGGTATTGGCACTTTTCATGGAAAAATGTGAAAAATTAAATTTTCTAAAAATGAAATAAATGCCTTCTATACACCTCAAACATTCACTCTAAAATAGAAGATTGTTGTTTTTCGCAAAATTTTTAGAAATTTGGGCTCTTATAATAAGAATAACACTTGCGCTAAAGCATCTTTTATGCTCATTTCTTGTTTTTCAGGACTTATTCTGGGTTTAATTTTGTTTATTTGATGAAAATGAACAACAATACACACCATGGAAACATTTTTGTTTGATTTGTGTCGAGTGAGATTTTCACCTAGAACCCAAAGGGGGGGGTATTGGCACTTTTCATGGAAAAATGTGAAAAACTAAATTTTCTAAAAATGAAATAAATGCCTTCTATACACCTCAAACATTCATTCTAAAAAAGAAGATTGTGGTTTTTCGCAATATTTTTAGAAATTTGGGCTCTAATAGTAAGAATGACACTTGCGCTGAAGCATCTTTTATGCTCATTTCTACTTTTTCAGGACTTATTCTGGGTTTAATATTGTTTATTTGATGAAAATGAACAACAATACAAACCATGGAAACATTTTTTTTTGATTTGTGTCCAGTGAGATTTTCACCTAGAACCCAAAGGGGGGGGTATTGGCACTTTTCATGGAAAAATGTGAAAAATTAAATTTTCTAAAAATGAAATAAATGCCTTCTATACACCTCAAACATTCACTCTAAAATGGAAGATTGTTGTTTTTCGCAAAATTTTTAGAAATTTGGGCTCTTATAATAAGAATAACACTTGCGCTAAAGCATCTTTTATGCTCATTTCTTGTTTTTCAGGACTTATTCTGGGTTTAATTTTGTTTATTTGATGAAAATGAACAACAATACACACCATGGAAACATTTTTGTTTGATTTGTGTCGAGTGAGATTTTCACCTAGAACCCAAAGGGGGGGGTATTGGCACTTTTCATGAAAAAATGAGAAAAATTAAATTTTCTAAAAATGAAATAAATGCCTTCTATACACCTCAAACATTCACTCTAAAATAGAAGATTGTGTTTTTTCGCAAAATTTTTAGAAATTTTGTCTCTTTTAGGAATAATAACACTTGCGCTGAAGCATCTTTTATGCTCATTTCTTGTCTTTCAGGATTTATTCTGAGTTTTATTTTATTTATTTGATGAAAATGAACAACAATACACACCATGGAAACATTTTTGTTTGATTTGTGTCGAGTGAGATTTTCACCTAGAACCCAAAGGGGGGGGTATTGGCACTTTTCATGGAAAAATATGAAAAATTAAATTTTCTAAAAATGAAATAAATGCCTTCTATACACCTCAAACATTCACTCTAAAACAGAAGATTGTGGTTTTTCGCAATATTTTTAGAAATTTGGGCTCTTATAATAAGAATAACACTTGCGCTGAAGCATCTTTTATGCTCATTTCTTGTCTTTCAGGATTTATTCTGAGTTTTATTTTATTTATTTGATGAAAATGAACAACAATACACACCATGGAAACATTTTTGTTTGATTTGCGTCAAGTGAGATTTTCACCTAGAACCCAAAGGAGGGGGTATTGGCACTTTTCATGGAAAAATCTGAAAAATTAAATTTTCTAAAAATTAAATAAATGCCTTCTTTACACCTCAAACATTCACTCTAAAATAGAAGATTGTGTTTTTTCGCAAAATTTTTAGAAATTTTGGCTCTTTTAGTAACAATAACACTTGCGCTGAAGCATCTTTTATGCTCATTTCTTGTCTTTCAGGATTTATTCTGAGTTTTATTTTATTTATTTGATGAAAATGAACAACAATACACACCATGGAAACATTTTTGTTTGATTTGTGTCGAGTGAGATTTTCACCTAGAACCCAAAGGGGGGGGTATTGGCTTTTTTCATGGAGAAATGAGAAAAATTAAATTTTCTAAAAATGAAATAAATGCCTTCTATACACCGCAAACATTCACTCTAAAATAAAGATTGTGGTTTTTCGCAATATTTTTAGAATTTGGGCTCTTATAATAAGAATAACACTTGCGCTGGAGCATCTTTTATGCTCATTTCTTGTCTTTCAGGATTTATTCTGGGTTTAATTTTGTTTATTTGATGAAAATGAACAACAATACACACCATGGAAACATTTTTGTTTGATTTGTGTCGAGTGAGATTTTCACCTAGAACCCAAAGGGGGGGGGGTATTGGCACTTTTCAGGGAAAAATGAGAAAAATTAAATTTTCTAAAAATGAATTAAATGCCTTCTATACACCTCAAACATTCACTCTAAAACTGAAAATTGTTCCTTTTCGCAATATTTTTAGAAATTTGGGCTCTTTTAGTAACATGAACACTTGCGCTGAAGCATCTTTTATGCTCATTTCTACTTTTTCAGGACTTATTCTGGGTTTAATTTTGTTTATTTGATGAAAATGAACAACAATACACACCATGGAAACATTTTTGTTTGATTTGTGTCGACTGAGATTTTCACCTAGAACCCAAAGGGGGGGGTATTGCCACTTTTCATGGAAAAATGTGAAAAATTAAATTTTCTAAAAATTAAATAAATGCCTTCTATACACCTCAAACATTCACTCTAAAACTGAAAATTGTTGCTTTTCGCAATATTTTTAGAAATTTGGGCTCTTTTAGTAACATTAACACTTGCGCTGAAGCATCTTTTATGCTCATTTCTTGTCTTTCAGGATTAATTCTGGGTTTTTTTGTTTATTTGATGAAAATGAACCACAATACACACCATGGAAACATTTTTGTTTGATTTGTGTCGAGTTAGATTTTCACCTAGAACCCAAAGGGGGGGGTATTAGCCCTTTTCATGGAAAAATGTGAAAAATTAAATTTTCTAAAAATGAAATAAATACCTTCTATACACCTCAAACATTCACTCTAAAAAAGAAGATTGTGGTTTTTCGGAATATTTTTAGAAATTTGGGCTTTAATAGTAAGAATAACACTTGCGCTGAAGCATCTTTTATGCTCATTTCTACTTTTTCAGGACTTATTCTGGGTTTAATTTTGTTTATTTGATGAAAATGAACAACAATACACACCATGGAAATATTTTTGTTTGATTTGTGTCGAGTGAGATTTTCACCTAGAACCCCAAGGAGGGGGTATTGGCACTTTTCAGGGAAAAATGTGAAAAATTAAATTTTCTAAAAATGAAATAAATGCCTTCTATACACCTCAAACATTCACTCTAAAACAGAAGATTGTGGTTTTTCGCAATATTTTTAGAAATTTTGGCTCTTATAATAAGAATAACACTTGCGCTGAAGCATCTTTTATGCTCATTTCTTGTCTTTCAGGATTTATTCTGGGTTTAATTTTGTTTATTTGATGAAAATGAACCACAATACACACCATGGAAACATTTTTGTTTGATTTGTGTCGAGTGAGATTTTCACCTAGAACCCAAAGGGGGGGGTATTGGCCCTTTTCATGGAAAAATGTGAAAAATTAAATTTTCTAAAAATGAAATAAATACCTTCTATACACCTCAAACATTCACTCTAAAAAAGAAGATTGTGGTTTTTCGGAATATTTTTAGAAATTTGGGCTCTAATAGTAAGAATAACACTTGCGCTGAAGCATCTTTTATGCTCATTTCTACTTTTTCAGGACTTATTCTGGGTTTAATTTTGTTTATTTGATGAAAATGAACATTAATACACACCATGGAAACATTTTTGTTTGATTTGTGTCAAGTTATCTTTTCACCTAGAACCCAAAGGGGGGGGTATTGGCACTTTTCATGGAAAAATGTGAAAAATTAAATTTTCTAAAAATGAAATAAATGCCTTCTATACACCTCAAACATTCACTCTAAAACAGAAGATTGTGGTTTTTCACAATATTTTTAGAAATTTTGGCTCTTATAATAAGAATAACACTTGCGCTGAAGCATCTTTTATGCTCATTTCTTGTCTTTCAGGATTTATTCTGGGTTTAATTTTGTTTATTTGATGAAAATGAACAACAATACACACCATGGAAACATTTTTGTTTTATTTGTGTCGACTGAGATTTTCACCTAGAACCCAAAGGGGGGGAGTATTGCCACTTTTCATGGAAAAATGTGAAAAATTAAATTTTCTAAAAATTAAATAAATGCCTTCTATACACCTCAAACATTCACTTTAAAACTGAAAATTGTTGCTTTTCGCAATATTTTTAGAAATTTGGGCTCTTTTAGTAACATTAACACTTGCGCTGAAGCATCTTTTATGCTCATTTCTTGTCTTTCAGGATTAATTCTGGGTTTTTGTGTTTATTTGATGAAAATGAACCACAATACACACCATGGAAACATTTTTGTTTGATTTGTGTCGAGTGAGATTTTCACCTAGAACCCAAAGGGGGGGGTATTGGCCCTTTTCATGGAAAAATGTGAAAAATTAAATTTTCTAAAAATGAAATAAATACCTTCTATACACCTCAAACATTCACTCTAAAAAAGAAGATTGTGGTTTTTCGGAATATTTTTAGAAATTTGGGCTCTAATAGTAAGAATAACACTTGCGCTGAAGCATCTTTTATGCTCATTTCTACTTTTTCAGGACTTATTCTGGGTTTAATTTTGTTTATTTGATGAAAATGAACAACAATACACACCATGGAAACATTTTTGTTTGATTTGTGTCAAGATATTTTTTCACCTAGAACCCAAAGGAGGGGGTATTGCCACTTTTCATGGAAAAATGTGAAAAATTAAATATTCTAAAAATGAAATAAATGCCTTCTATACACCTCAAACATTCACTCTAAAACAGAAGATTGTGGTTTTTCGCAATATTTTTAGAAATTTTGGCTCTTATAATAAGAATAACACTTGCGCTGAAGCATCTTTTATGCTCATTTCTTGTCTTTCAGGATTTATTCTGGGTTTAATTTTGTTTATTTGATGAAAATGAACAACAATACACACCATGGAAACATTTTTGTTTGATTTGTGTCGACTGAGATTTTCACCTAGAACCCAAAGGGGGGGGTATTGCCACTTTTCATGGAAAAATGTGAAAAATTAAATTTTCTAAAAATTAAATAAATGCCTTCTATACACCTCAAACATTCACTCTAAAACTGAAAATTGTTGCTTTTCGCAATATTTTTAGAAATTTGGGCTCTTTTAGTAACATTAACACTTGCGCTGAAGCATCTTTTATGCTCATTTCTTGTCTTTCAGGATTAATTCTGGGTTTTTTTTGTTTATTTGATGAAAATGAACCACAATACACACCATGGAAACATTTTTGTTTGATTTGTGTCGAGTGAGATTTTCACCTAGAACCCAAAGGGGGGGTATTGGCCCTTTTCATGGAAAAATGTGAAAAATTAAATTTTCTAAAAATGAAATAAATACCTTCTATTAACCTCAAACATTCACTCTAAAAAAGAAGATTGTGGTTTTTCGCAATATTTTTAGAAATTTGGGCTCTAATAGTAAGAATAACACTTGCGCTGAAGCATCTTTTATGCTCATTTCTACTTTTCAGGACTTATTCTGGGTTTAATTTTGTTTATTTGATGAAAATGAACAACAATACACACCATGGAAATATTTTTGTTTGATTTGTGTCGAGTGAGATTTTCACCTAGAACCCCAAGGAGGGGGTATTGGCACTTTTCAGGGAAAAATGTGAAAAATTAAAATTTTCTAAAAAATGAATTAAATGCCTTCTATACACGTCAAACATTCACTCTAAAATAGAAGATTGTTGTTTTTCGCAAAATTGTTAGAATTTGGGCTCTTTTAGTAACAATAACACTTGCGCTGAAGCATCTTTTATGCTCAATTCTTGTCTTTCAGGATTTATTCTGAGTTTTATTTTATTTATTTGATGAAAATGAACAACAATACACACCATGGAAACGTTTTTGTTTGATTTGTGTCGACTGAGATTTTCACCTAGAACCCAAAGGGGGGGGTATTGGCACTTTTCATGGAAAAATCTGAAAAATTAAATTTTCTAAAATTAAATAAATGCCTTCTTTACACCTCAAACATTCACTCTAAAACTGAAAATTGTTGCTTTTCGCAATATTTTTAGAAATTTGGGCTCTTTTAGTAACAATAACACTTGCGCTGAAGCATCTTTTATGCTCATTTCTACTTTTTCAGGACTTATTCTGGGTTTAATTTTGTTTATTTGATGAAAATGAACAACAATACACAACATGGAAACATTTTTGTTTGATTTGTGTCGAGTGAGATTTTCACCTAGAACCCAAAGGGGGGGGTATTGGCACTTTTCATGGAAAATTGTGAAAAATTAAATTTTCTAAAAATGAAATAAATGCCTTCTATACACCTCAAACATTCACTCTAAAACTGGAAATTGTTGCTTTTCCGCAATATTTTTAGAAATTTGGGCTCTTTTAGTAACATTAACACTTGCGCTGAAGCATCTTTTATGCTCATTTCTTGTCTTTCAGGATTTATTCTGAGTTTTATTTTATTTATTTGATGAAAATGAACAACAATACACACCATGGAAACATTTTTGTTTGATTTGTGTCGACTGAGATTTTCACCTAGAACCCAAAGGGGGGGGTATTGCTACTTTTAATGGAAAAATGTGAAAAATTAAATTTTCCAAAAATTAAATAAATGCCTTCTATACACCTCAAACATTCACTCTAAAACTGAAAATTGTTGCTTTTCGCAATATTTTTAGAAATTTGGGCTCTTATAATAAGAATAACACTTGCGCTGAAGCATCTTTTATGCTCATTTCTTGTCCTTCAGGATTTATTCTGGGTTTAATTTTGTTTATTTGATGAAAATGAACAACAATACACACCATGGAAACATTTTTGTTTGATTTGTGTCGAGTGAGATTTTCACCTAGAACCCAAAGGGGGGGTATTGGCACTTTTCAGGGAAAAAATGAGAAAAATTAAATTTTCTAAAAATGAATTAAATGCCTTCTATACACCTCAAACATTCACTCTAAAACTGAAAATTGTTGCTTTTCGCAATATTTTTAGAAATTTGGGCTCTTATAGTAACAAAAACACTTGCGCTGAAGCATCTTTTATGCTCATTTCTTGTCTTTCAGGATTAATTCTGGGTTTAATTTTGTTTATTTGATGAAAATGAACAACAATACACACCATGGAAACATTTTTGTTTGATTTGTGTCGAGTGAGATTTTCACCTAGAACCCAAAGGGGCTTCTATACACCTCAAACATTCACTCTAAAACTGAAAATTGTTGCTTTTCGCAATATTTTAGAAATTTGGGCTCTTTTAGTAACATTAACACTTGCGCTGAAGCATCTTTTATGCTCATTTCTTGTCTTTCAGGATTTATTCTGGGTTTAATTTTGTTTATTTGAAAAAAATGAACAACAATACACACCATGGAAACACTTTTGTTTGATTTGTGTCGAATGAGATTTTCACCTAGAACCCAAAGGGGTATTGCCACTTTTCATGGAAAAATGTGAAAAATTAAATTTTCTAAAAAGGAAATAAATGCCTTCTATACACCTCAAACATTCACTCTAAAATAGAAGATTGTGTTTTTTTCGCAAAATTTTTAGAAATTTTGGCTCTTTTAGTAACAATAACACTTGCGCTGAAGCATCTTTTATGCTCATTTCTTGTCTTTCAGGATTTATTCTGAGTTTTATTTTATTTATTTGATGAAAATGAACAACAATACACACCATGGAAACATTTTTGTTTGATTTGTGTCGACTGAGATTTTCACCTAGAACCCAAAGGGGGGGGTATTGCCACTTTTCATGAAAAATGTGAAAAATTAAATTTTCTAAAAATTAAATAAATGCCTTCTATACACCTCAAACATTCACTCTAAAACTGAAAATTGTTGCTTTTCGCAATATTTTTAGAAATTTGGGCTCTTTTAGTAGCATTAACACTTGCGCTGATGCATCTTTTATGCTCATTTCTTGTCTTTCAGGATTAATTCTGGGTTTTTTTGTTTATTTGATGAAAATGAACCACAATACACACCATGGAAACATTTTTGTTTGATTTGTGTCGAGTGAGATTTTCACCTAGAACCCAAAGGGGGGGGTATTGGCCCTTTTCATGGAAAAATGTGAAAAATTAAATTTTCTAAAAATGAAATAAATACCTTCTACACACCTCAAACATTCACTCTAAAAAGAAGATTGTGGTTTTTCGGAATATTTTTAGAAATTTGGGCTCTAATAGTAAGAATAACACTTGCGCTGAAGCATCTTTTATGCTCATTTCTACTTTTTCAGGACTTATTCTGGGTTTAATTTTGTTTATTTGATGAAAATGAACAACAATACACACCATGGAAACATTTTGTTTGATTTGTGTCAAGTTATTTTTTCACCTAGAACCCAAAGGGGGGGGTATTGGCACTTTTCATGGAAAAATGTGAAAAATTAAATTTTCTAAAAATGAAATAAATGCCTTCTATACACCTCAAACATTCACTCTAAAACAGAAGATTGTGTTTTTTCGCAATATTTTTAGAAATTTTGGCTCTTATAATAAGATTAACACTTGCGCTGAAGCATCTTTTATGCTCATTTCTTGTCTTTCAGGATTTATTCTGGGTTTAATTTTGTTTATTTGATGAAAATGAACAACAATACACACCATGGAAACATTTTTGTTTGATTTGTGTCGACTGAGATTTTCACCTAGAACCCAAAGGGGGGGGTATTGCCACTTTTCATGGAAAAATGAGAAAAATTAAATTTTCTAAAAATGAAATAAATGCCTTCTATACACCTCAAACATTCACTCTAAATAGAAGATTGTGTTTTTTTCGCAAAAGTTTTAGAAATTTTGGCTCTTTTAGTAACAATAACACTTGCGCTGAAGCATCTTTTATGCTCATTTCTTGTCCTTCAGGATTTATTCTGGGTTTTTTTTTGTTTATTTGATGAAAATGAACAAAAATACACACCATGGAAACATTTTTGTTTGATTTGTGTCGAGTGAGATTTTCACCTAGAACCCAAAGGGGGGGGTATTGGCCCTTTTCATGGAAAAATGTGAAAAACTAAATTTTCTAAAAATGAAATAAATGCCTTCTATACACCTCAAACATTCATTCTAAAAAAGAAGATTGTGGTTTTTCGCAATATTTTTAGAAATTTGGGCTCTAATAGTAAGAATAACACTTGCGCTGAAGCATCCTTTTATGCTCATTTCTACTTTTTCAGGACTTATTCTGGGTTTAATTTTGTTTATTTGATGAAAATGAACAACAATACACACCATGGAAATATTTTTGTTTGATTTGTGTCGAGTGAGATTTTCACCTAGAACCCCAAGGAGGGGGTATTGGCACTTTTCAGGGAAAAATGTGAAAAATTAAATTTTCTAAAAATGAATTAAATGCCTTCTATACACGTCAAACATTCACTCTAAAATAGAAGATTGTTGTTTTTCGCAAAATTGTTAGAAATTTGGGCTCTTTTAGTAACAATAACACTTGCGCTGAAGCATCTTTTATGCTCAATTCTTGTCTTTCAGGATTTATTCTGAGTTTTATTTTATTTATTTGATGAAAATGAACAACAATACACACCATGGAAACGTTTTGTTTGATTTGTGTCGACTGAGATTTTCACCTAGAACCCAAAGGGGGGGGGTATTGGCACTTTTCATGGAAAAATCTGAAAAATTAAATTTTCTAAAAATTAAATAAATGCCTTCTTTACACCTCAAACATTCACTCTAAAACTGAAAATTGTTGCTTTTCGCAATATTTTTAGAAATTTGGGCTCTTTTAGTAACAATAACACTTGCGCTGAAGCATCTTTTATGCTCATTTCTACTTTTTCAGGACTTATTCTGGGTTTAATTTTGTTTATTTGATGAAAATGAACAACAATACACAACATGGAAACATTTTTGTTTGATTTGTGTCGAGTGAGATTTTCACCTAGAACCCAAAGGGGGGGGTATTGGCACTTTTCATGGAAAAATGTGAAAAATTAAATTTTCTAAAAATGAAATAAATGCCTTCTATACACCTCAAACATTCACTCTAAAACTGGAAATTGTTGCTTTTCGCAATATTTTTAGAAATTTGGGCTCTTTTAGTAACATTAACACTTGCGCTGAAGCATCTTTTATGCTCATTTCTTGTCTTTCAGGATTTATTCTGAGTTTTATTTTATTTATTTGATGAAAATGAACAACAATACACACCATGGAAACATTTTTGTTTGATTTGGTCGACTGAGATTTTCACCTAGAACCCAAAGGGGGGGGTATTGCTACTTTTAATGGAAAAATGTGAAAAATTAAATTTTCCAAAAATTAAATAAATGCCTTCTATACACCTCAAACATTCACTCTAAAACTGAAAATTGTTGCTTTTCGCAATATTTTTAGAAATTTGGGCTCTTATAATAAGAATAACACTTGCGCTGAAGCATCTTTTATGCTCATTTCTTGTCCTTCAGGATTTATTCTGGGTTTAATTTTGTTTATTTGATGAAAATGAACAACAATACACACCATGGAAACATTTTTGTTTGATTTGTGTCGAGTGAGATTTTCACCTAGAACCCAAAGGGGGGGTATTGGCACTTTTCAGGGAAAAATGAGAAAAATTAAATTTTCTAAAAATGAATTAAATGCCTTCTATACACCTCAAACATTCACTCTAAAACTGAAAATTGTTGCTTTTCCGCAATATTTTTAGAAATTTGGGCTCTTATAGTAACAAAAACACTTGCGCTGAAGCATCTTTTATGCTCATTTCTTGTCTTTCAGGATTAATTCTGGGTTTAATTTTGTTTATTTGATGAAAATGAACAACAATACACACCATGGAAACATTTTTGTTTGATTTGTGTCGAGTGAGATTTTCACCTAGAACCCAAAGGGGCTTCTATACACCTCAAACATTCACTCTAAAACTGAAAATTGTTGCTTTTCCGCAATATTTTTAGAAATTTGGGCTCTTTTAGTAACATTAACACTTGCGCTGAAGCATCTTTTATGCTCATTTCTTGTCTTTCAGGATTTATTCTGGGTTTAATTTTGTTTATTTGAAAAAAATGAACAACAATACACACCATGGAAACATTTTTGTTTGATTTGTGTCGAATGAGATTTTCACCTAGAACCCAAAGGGGTATTGCCACTTTTCATGGAAAAATGTGAAAAATTAAATTTTCTAAAAAGGAAATAAATGCCTTCTATACACCTCAAACATTCACTCTAAAATAGAAGATTGTGTTTTTTCGCAAAATTTTTAGAAATTTTGGCTCTTTTAGTAACAATAACACTTGCGCTGAAGCATCTTTTATGCTCATTTCTTGTCTTTCAGGATTTATTCTGAGTTTTATTTTATTTTATTTGATGAAAATGAACAACAATACACACCATGGAAACATTTTTGTTTGATTTGTGTCGACTGAGATTTTCACCTAGAACCCAAAGGGGGGGGTATTGCCACTTTTCATGGAAAAAATGTGAAAAATTAAATTTTCTAAAAATTAAATAAATGCCTTCTATACACCTCAAACAGTTCACTCTAAAACTGAAAATTGTTGCTTTTCGCAATATTTTTAGAAATTTGGGCTCTTTTAGTAGCATTAACACTTGCGCTGATGCATCTTTTATGCTCATTTCTTGTCTTTCAGGATTAATTCTGGGTTTTTTTGTTTATTTGATGAAAATGAACCACAATACACACCATGGAAACATTTTTGTTTGATTTGTGTCGAGTGAGATTTTCACCTAGAACCCAAAGGGGGGGGTATTGGCCCTTTTCATGGAAAAATGTGAAAAATTAAATTTTCTAAAAATGAAATAAATACCTTCTACACACCTCAAACATTCACTCTAAAAAAGAAGATTGTGGTTTTTCGGAATATTTTTAGAAATTTGGGCTCTAATAGTAAGAATAACACTTGCGCTGAAGCATCTTTTATGCTCATTTCTACTTTTTCAGGACTTATTCTGGGTTTAATTTTGTTTATTTGATGAAAATGAACAACAATACACACCATGGAAACATTTTTGTTTGATTTGTGTCAAGTTATTTTTTCACCTAGAACCCAAAGGGGGGGGTATTGGCACTTTTCATGGAAAAATGTGAAAAATTAAATTTTCTAAAAATGAAATAAATGCCTTCTATACACCTCAAACATTCACTCTAAAACAGAAGATTGTGTTTTTTCGCAATATTTTTAGAAATTTTGGCTCTTATAATAAGATTAACACTTGCGCTGAAGCATCTTTTATGCTCATTTCTTGTCTTTCAGGATTTATTCTGGGTTTAATTTTGTTTATTTGATGAAAATGAACAACAATACACACCATGGAAACATTTTTGTTTGATTTGTGTCGACTGAGATTTTCACCTAGAACCCAAAGGGGGGGGTATTGCCACTTTTCATGGAAAAATGAGAAAAATTAAATTTTCTAAAAATGAAATAAATGCCTTCTATACACCTCAAACATTCACTCTAAAATAGAAGATTGTGTTTTTTCGCAAAAGTTTTAGAAATTTTGGCTCTTTTAGTAACAATAACACTTGCGCTGAAGCATCTTTTATGCTCATTTCTTGTCCTTCAGGATTTATTCTGGGTTTTTTTTGTTTATTTGATGAAAATGAACAAAAATACACACCATGGAAACATTTTTGTTTGATTTGTGTCGAGTGAGATTTTCACCTAGAACCCAAAGGGGGGGGTATTGGCCCTTTTCATGGAAAAATGTGAAAAACTAAATTTTCTAAAAATGAAATAAATGCCTTCTATACACCTCAAACATTCATTCTAAAAAAGAAGATTGTGGTTTTTCGCAATATTTTTAGAAATTTGGGCTCTAATAGTAAGAATAACACTTGCGCTGAAGCATCTTTTATGCTCATTTCTACTTTTTCAGGACTTATTCTGGGTTTAATTTTGTTTATTTGATGAAAATGAACAACAATATACACCATGGAAACATTTTTGTTTGATTTGTGTCGAGTGAGATTTTCACCTAGAACCCAAAGGGGGGGGTATTGGCCCTTTTCATGGAAAAATGTGAAAAACTAAATTTTCTAAAAATGAAATAAATGCCTTCTATACACCTCAAACATTCATTCTAAAAAAGAAGATTGTGGTTTTTCGCAATATTTTTAGAAATTTGGGCTCTAATAGTAAGAATAACACTTGCGCTGAAGCATCTTTTATGCTCATTTCTACTTTTTCAGGACTTATTCTGGGTTTAATTTTGTTTATTTGATGAAAATGAACAACAATATACACCATGGAAACATTTTTGTTTGATTTGTGTCGAGTGAGATTTTCACCTAGAACCCAAAGGGGGGGTATTGGCACTTTTCATGGAAAAATGTGAAAAATTAAATTTTCTAAAAATGAAATAAATGCCTTCTATACACCTCAAACATTCACTCTAAAATAGAAGATTGTTGTTTTTCGCAAAATTTTTAGAAATTTGGGCTCTTATAATAAGAATAACACTTGCGCTAAAGCATCTTTTATGCTCATTTCTTGTTTTTCAGGACTTATTCTGGGTTTAATTTTGTTTATTTGATGAAAATGAACAACAATACACACCATGGAAACATTTTTGTTTGATTTGTGTGGAGTGAGATTTTCACCTAGAACCCAAAGGGGGGGGTATTGGCACTTTTCATGGAAAAATGTGAAAAACTAAATTTTCTAAAAATGAAATAAATGCCTTCTATACACCTCAAACATTCATTCTAAAAAAGAAGATTGTGGTTTTTCGCAATATTTTTAGAAATTTGGGCTCTAATAGTAAGAATGACACTTGCGCTGAAGCATCTTTTATGCTCATTTCTACTTTTTCAGGACTTATTCTGGGTTTAATTTTGTTTATTTGATGAAAATGAACAACAATACAAACCATGGAAACATTTTTTTTTGATTTGTGTCCAGTGAGATTTTCACCTAGAACCCAAAGGGGGGGGTATTGGCACTTTTCATGGAAAAATGTGAAAAATTAAATTTTCTAAAAATGAAATAAATGCCTTCTATACACCTCAAACATTCACTCTAAAATGGAAGATTGTTGTTTTTCGCAAAATTTTTAGAAATTTGGGCTCTTATAATAAGAATAACACTTGCGCTAAAGCATCTTTTATGCTCATTTCTTGTTTTTCAGGACTTATTCTGGGTTTAATTTTGTTTATTTGATGAAAATGAACAACAATACACACCATGGAAACATTTTTGTTTGATTTGTGTCGAGTGAGATTTTCACCTAGAACCCAAAGGGGGGGGTATTGGCACTTTTCATGAAAAAATTAGAAAAATTAAATTTTCTAAAAATGAAATAAATGCCTTCTATACACCTCAAACATTCACTCTAAAATAGAAGATTGTGTTTTTTCGCAAAATTTTTAGAAATTTTGGCTCTTTTAGGAATAATAACACTTGCGCTGAAGCATCTTTTATGCTCATTTCTTGTCTTTCAGGATTTATTCTGAGTTTTATTTTATTTATTTGATGAAAATGAACAACAATACACACCATGGAAACATTTTTGTTTGATTTGTGTCGAGTGAGATTTTCACCTAGAACCCAAAGGGGGGGGTATTGGCACTTTTCATGGAAAAATATGAAAAATTAAATTTTCTAAAAATGAAATAAATGCCTTCTATACACCTCAAACATTCACTCTAAAACAGAAGATTGTGGTTTTTCGCAATATTTTTAGAAATTTGGGCTCTTATAATAAGAATAACACTTGCGCTGAAGCATCTTTTATGCTCATTTCTTGTCTTTCAGGATTTATTCTGAGTTTTATTTTATTTATTTGATGAAAATGAACAACAATACACACCATGGAAACATTTTTGTTTGATTTGCGTCAAGTGAGATTTTCACCTAGAACCCAAAGGAGGGGGTATTGGCACTTTTCATGGAAAAATCTGAAAAATTAAATTTTCTAAAAATTAAATAAATGCCTTCTTTACACCTCAAACATTCACTCTAAAATAGAAGATTGTGTTTTTTCGCAAAATTTTTAGAAATTTTGGCTCTTTTAGTAACAATAACACTTGCGCTGAAGCATCTTTTATGCTCATTTCTTGTCTTTCAGGATTTATTCTGAGTTTTATTTTATTTATTTGATGAAAATGAACAACAATACACACCATGGAAACATTTTTGTTTGATTTGTGTCGAGTGAGATTTTCACCTAGAACCCAAAGGGGGGGGTATTGGCACTTTTCATGGAGAAATGAGAAAAATTAAATTTTCTAAAAATGAAATAAATGCCTTCTATACACCGCAAACATTCACTCTAAAATAAAGATTGTGGTTTTTCGCAATATTTTTAGAAATTTGGGCTCTTATAATAAGAATAACACTTGCGCTGGAGCATCTTTTATGCTCATTTCTTGTCTTTCAGGATTTATTCTGGGTTTAATTTTGTTTATTTGATGAAAATGAACAACAATACACACCATGGAAACATTTTTGTTTGATTTGTGTCGAGTGAGATTTTCACCTAGAACCCAAAGGGGGGGGGGGGTATTGGCACTTTTCAGGGAAAAATGAGAAAAATTAAATTTTCTAAAAATGAATTAAATGCCTTCTATACACCTCAAACATTCACTCTAAAACTGAAAATTGTTCCTTTTCGCAATATTTTTAGAAATTTGGGCTCTTTTAGTAACATGAACACTTGCGCTGAAGCATCTTTTATGCTCATTTCTACTTTTTCAGGACTTATTCTGGGTTTAATTTTGTTTATTTGATGAAAATGAACAACAATACACACCATGGAAACATTTTTGTTTGATTTGTGTCGACTGAGATTTTCACCTAGAACCCAAAGGGGGGGGTATTGCCACTTTTCATGGAAAAATGTGAAAAATTAAATTTTCTAAAAATTAAATAAATGCCTTCTATACACCTCAAACATTCACTCTAAAACTGAAAATTGTTGCTTTTCGCAATATTTTTAGAAATTTGGGCTCTTTTAGTAACATTAACACTTGCGCTGAAGCATCTTTTATGCTCATTTCTTGTCTTTCAGGATTAATTCTGGGTTTTTTTGTTTATTTGATGAAAATGAACCACAATACACACCATGGAAACATTTTTGTTTGATTTGTGTCGAGTTAGATTTTCACCTAGAACCCAAAGGGGGGGGTATTAGCCCTTTTCATGGAAAAATGTGAAAAATTAAATTTTCTAAAAATGAAATAAATACCTTCTATACACCTCAAACATTCACTCTAAAAAAGAAGATTGTGGTTTTTCGGAATATTTTTAGAAATTTGGGCTTTAATAGTAAGAATAACACTTGCGCTGAAGCATCTTTTATGCTCATTTCTACTTTTTCAGGACTTATTCTGGGTTTAATTTTGTTTATTTGATGAAAATGAACAACAATACACACCATGGAAACATTTTTGTTTGATTTGTGTCGAGTGAGATTTTCACCTAGAACCCAAAGGGGGGGGTATTGGCACTTTTCATGGAAAAATGTGAAAAATTAAATTTTCTAAAAATGAAATAAATGCCTTCTATACACCTCAAACATTCACTCTAAAATAGAAGATTGTTGTTTTTCGCAAAATTTTTAGAAATTTGGGCTCTTATAATAAGAATAACACTTGCGCTAAAGCATCTTTTATGCTCATTTCTTGTTTTTCAGGACTTATTCTGGGTTTAATTTTGTTTATTTGATGAAAATGAACAACAATACACACCATGGAAACATTTTTGTTTGATTTGTGTCGAGTGAGATTTTCACCTAGAACCCAAAGGGGGGGGTATTGGCACTTTTCATGGAAAAATGTGAAAAACTAAATTTTCTAAAAATGAAATAAATGCCTTCTATACACCTCAAACATTCATTCTAAAAAAGAAGATTGTGGTTTTTCGCAATATTTTTAGAAATTTGGGCTCTAATAGTAAGAATAACACTTGCGCTGAAGCATCTTTTATGCTCATTTCTACTTTTTCAGGACTTATTCTGGGTTTAATTTTGTTTATTTGATGAAAATGAAAAACAATACACACCATGGAAACATTTTTGTTTGATTTGTGTCGAGTGAGATTTTCACCTAGAACCCAAAGGGGGGGGTATTGGCACTTTTCATGGAAAAATGTGAAAAATTAAATTTTCTAAAAATGAAATAAATGCCTTCTATACACCTCAAACATTCACTCTAAAATAGAAGATTGTTGTTTTTCGCAAAATTTTTAGAAATTTGGGCTCTTATAATAAGAATAACACTTGCGCTAAAGCATCTTTTATGCTCATTTCTTGTTTTTCAGGACTTATTCTGGGTTTAATTTTGTTTATTTGATGAAAATGAACAACAATACACACCATGGAAACATTTTTGTTTGATTTGTGTCGAGTGAGATTTTCACCTAGAACCCAAAGGGGGGGGTATTGGCACTTTTCATGAAAAAATGAGAAAAATTAAATTTTCTAAAAATGAAATAAATGCCTTCTATACACCTCAAACATTCACTCTAAAATAGAAGATTGTGTTTTTTCGCAAAATTTTTAGAAATTTTGGCTCTTTAATAACAATAACACTTGCGCTGAAGCATCTTTTATGCTCATTTCTTGTCTTTCAGGATTTATTCTGAGTTTTATTTTATTTATTTGATGAAAATGAACAACAATACACACCAAGGAAACATTTTTGTTTGATTTGTGTCGACTGAGATTTTCACCTAGAACCCAAAGGGGGGGGTATTGCCACTTTTCATGGAAAAATGTGAAAAATTAAATTTTCTAAAAATTAAATAAATGCCTTCTATACACCTCAAACATTCACTCTAAAAAAGAAGATTGTGGTTTTTCGCAATATTTTTAGAAATTTGGGCTCTAATAGTAAGAATAACACTTGCGCTGAAGCATCTTTTATGCTCATTTCTACTTTTTCAGGACTTATTCTGGGTTTAATTTTGTTTATTTGATGAAAATGAACAACAATACACACCATGGAAACATTTTTGTTTGATTTGTGGCGAGTGAGATTTTCACCTAGAACCCAAAGGGGGGGGTATTGGCACTTTTCATAGAAAAATATGAAAAATTAAATTTTCTAAAAATGAAATAAATGCCTTCTATACACCTCAAACATTCACTCTAAAACAGAAGATTGTGGTTTTTCGCAATATTTTTAGAAATTTGGGCTCTTATAATAAGAATAACACTTGCGCTGAAGCATCTTTTATGCTCATTTCTTGTCTTTCAGGATTTATTCTGAGTTTTATTTTATTTATTTGATGAAAATGAACAACAATACACACCATGGAAACATTTTTGTTTGATTTGCGTCAAGTGAGATTTTCACCTAGAACCCAAAGGAGGGGGTATTGGCACTTTTCATGGAAAAATCTGAAAAATTAAATTTTCTAAAAATTAAATAAATGCCTTCTATACACCTCAAACATTCACTCTAAAACTGAAAATTGTTGCTTTTCGCAATATTTTTAGAAATTTGGGCTCTTATAGTAACAATAACACTTGCGCTGAAGCATCTTTTATGCTCATTTCTTGTTTTTCAGGATTTATTCTGGGTTTAATTTTGTTTATTTGATGAAAATGAACAACAATACACACCATGGAAACATATTTGTTTGATTTGTGTCGAGTAAGATTTTCACCTAGAACCCAAAGGGGGGGGGGGTATTGGCACTTTTCATGGAGAAATGAGAAAAATTAAATTTTCTAAAAATGAAATAAATGCCTTCTATACACCGCAAACATTCACTCTAAAACAGAAGATTGTGGTTTTTCGCAATATTTTTAGAAATTTGGGCTCTTATAATAAGAATAACACTTGCGCTGAAGCATCTTTTATGCTCATTTCTTGTCTTTCAGGATTTATTCTGGGTTTAATTTTGTTTATTTGATGAAAATGAACAACAATACACACCATGGAAACATTTTTGTTTGATTTGTGTCGAGTGAGATTTTCACCTAGAACCCAAAGGGGGGGTATTGGCACTTTTCAGGGAAAAATGAGAAAAATTAAATTTTCTAAAAATGAATTAAATGCCTTCTATACACCTCAAACATTCACTCTAAAACTGAAAATTGTTCCTTTTCGCAATATTTTTAGAAATTTGGGCTCTTTAAGTAACATGAACACTTGCGCTGAAGCATCTTTTATGCTCATTTCTTGTCTTTCAGGATTTATTCTGGGTTTAATTTTGTTTATTTGATGAAAATGCACAACAATACACAACATGGAAACATTTTTGTTTGATTTGTGTCGACTGAGATTTTCACCTAGAACCCAAAGGGGGGGGTATTGGCACTTTTCATGGAAAAATGTGAAAAATTAAATTTTCTAAAAATGAAATAAATGCCTTCTATACACCTCAAACATTCACTCTAAAAAAGAAGATTGTGGTTTTTCGCAATATTTTTAGAAATTTGGGCTCTAATAGTAAGAATAACACTTTCGCTGAAGCATCTTTTAAGCTCATTTCTTGTCCTTCAGGATTTATTCTGGGTTTTTTTTTGTTTATTTGATGAAAATGAACAAAAATACACACCATGGAAACATTTTTGTTTGATTTGTGTCGAGTGAGATTTTCACCTAGAACCCAAAGGGGCTTCTATACACCTCAAACATTCACTCTAAAACTGAAAATTGTTGCTTTTCGCAATATTTTTAGAAATTTGGGCTCTTTTAGTAACATTAACACTTGCGCTGAAGCATCTTTTATGCTCATTTCTTGTCTTTCAGGATTAATTCTGGGTTTTTTGTTTATTTGATGAAAATGAACTACAATACACACCATGGAAACATTTTTGTTTGATTTGTGTCGAGTGAGATTTTCACCTAGAACCCAAACGGGGGGGTTTTGGCCCTTTTCATGGAAAAATGTGAAAAATTAAATTTTCTAAAAATGAAATAAATGCCTTCTATACACCTCAAACATTCACTCTAAAAAAGATGATTGTGGTTTTTCGCAATATTTTTAGAAATTTGGGCTCTAATAGTAAGAATAACACTTGCGCTGAAGCATCTTTTATGCTCATTTCTACTTTTTCAGGACTTATTCTGGGTTTAATTTTGTTTATTGGATGAAAATGAACAACAATACACACCATGGAAACATTTTTTTTTGATTTGTGTCGAGTGAGATTTTCACCTAGAACCCAAAGGGGGGGGTATTGGCACTTTTCAAGGAAAAATGTGAAATATTAAATTTTCTAAAAATGAAATAAATGCCTTCTATACACCTCAAACATTCACTCTAAAACAGAAGATTGTGGTTTTTCGCAATATTTTTAGAAATTTGGGCTCTTATAATAAGAATAACACTTGCGCTGAAGCATCTTTTATGCTCATTTCTTGTCTTTCAGGATTTATTCTGGGTTTAATTTTGTTTATTTGATGAAAATGAACAACAATACACACCATGGAAACATTTTTGTTTGATTTGTGTCGAGTGAGATTTTCACCTAGAACCCAAAGGGGGGGGTATTGGTACTTTTCAGGGAAAAATGAGAAAAATAAAATTTTCTAAAAATGAATTAAATGCCTTCTATGCACCTCAAACATTCACTCTAAAACTGAAAATTGTTGCTTTTCGCAATATTTTTAGAAATTTGGGCTCTTTTAGTAACATTAACACTTGCGCTGAAGAATCTTTTATACTCATTTCTTGTCTTTCAGGATAAATTCTGGGTTTTTTTGTTTCTTTGATGAAAATGAACCACAATACACACCATGGAAACGTTTTTGTTTGATTTGTGTCGAGTGAGATTTTCACCTAGAACCCAAAGGGGGGGGTATTGGCCCTTTTCATGGAAAAATGTGAAAAACTAAATTTTCTAAAAATGAAATAAATGCCTTCTATACACCTCAAACATTCATTCTAAAAAAGAAGATTGTGGTTTTTCGCAATATTTTTAGAAATTTGGGCTCTAATAGTAAGAATAACACTTGCGCTGAAGCATCTTTTATGCTCATTTCTACTTTTTCAGGACTTATTCTGGGTTTAATTTTGTTTATTTGATGAAAATGAACAACAATACACACCATGGAAACATTTTTGTTTGATTTGTGTCGAGTGAGATTTTCACCTAGAACCCAAAGGGGGGGGTATTGGCACTTTTCATGGAAAAATGTGAAAAATTAAATTTTCTAAAAATGAAATAAATGCCTTCTATACACCTCAAACATTCACTCTAAAATAGAAGATTGTTGTTTTTCGCAAAATTTTTAGAAATTTGGGCTCTTATAATAAGAATAACACTTGCGCTAAAGCATCTTTTATGCTCATTTCTTGTCTTTCAGGACTTATTCTGGGTTTAATTTTGTTTATTTCATGAAAATGAACAACAATACACACCATGGAAACATTTTTGTTTGATTTGTGTCGAGTGAGATTTTCACCTAGAACCCAAAGGGGGGGGTATTGGCACTTTTCATGAAAAAATGAGAAAAATTAAATTTTCTAAAAATGAAATAAATGCCTTCTATACACCTCAAACATTCACTCTAAAATAGAAGATTGTGTTTTTTCGCAAAATTTTTAGAAATTTTGGCTCTTTTAGTAACAATAACACTTGCGCTGAAGCATCTTTTATGCTCATTTCTTGTCTTTCAGGATTAATTCTGGGTTTTTTTTGTTTATTTGATGAAAATGAACCACAATACACACCATGGAAACATTTTTGTTTGATTTGTGTCGAGTGAGATTTTCACCTAGAACCCAAAGGGGGGGGTATTGGCCCTTTTCATGGAAAAATGTGAAAAATTAAATTTTCTAAAAATGAAATAAATACCTTCTATACACCTCAAACATTCACTCTAAAAAAGAAGATTGTGGTTTTTCGGAATATTTTTAGAAATTCGGGCTCTAATAGTAAGAATAACACTTGCGCTGAAGCATCTTTTATGCTCATTTCTACTTTTTCAGGACTTATTCTGGGTTTAATTTTGTTTATTTGATGAAAATGTACAACAATACACACCATGGAAACATTTTTGTTTGATTTGTGTCAAGTTATCTTTTCACCTAGAACCCAAAGGGGGGGGTATTGGCACTTTTCATGGAAAAATGTGAAAAATTAAATTTTCTAAAAATGAAATAAATGCCTTCTATACACCTCAAACATTCACTCTAAAACAGAAGATTGTGGTTTTTCGCAATATTTTTAGAAATTTTGGCTCTTATAATAAGAATAACACTTGCGCTGAAGCATCTTTTATGCTCATTTCTTGTCTTTCAGGATTTATTCTGGGTTTAATTTTGTTTATTTGATGAAAATGAACAACAATACACACCATGGAAACATTTTTGTTTGATTTGTGTCGACTGAGATTTTCACCTAGAACCCAAAGGGGGGGGGTATTGCCACTTTTCATGGAAAAATGTGAAAAATTAAATTTTCTAAAAATGAAATAAATACCTTTTATTAACCTCAAACATTCACTCTAAAAAAGAAGATTGTGGTTTTTCGCAATATTTTTAGAAATTTGGGCTATAATAGTAAGAATAACACTTGCGCTGAAGCATCTTTTATGCTCATTTCTACTTTTTCAGGACTTATTCTGGGTTTAATTTTGTTTATTTGATGAAAATGAACAACAATACACACCATGGAAATATTTTTGTTTGATTTGTGTCGAGTGAGATTTTCACCTAGAACCCCAAGGAGGGGGTATTGGCACTTTTCAGGGAAAAATGTGAAAAATTAAATTTTCTAAAAATGAAATAAATGCCTTCTATACACCTCAAACATTCACTCTAAAATAGAAGATTGTCTTTTTTCGCAAAATTTTTAGAAATTTTGCCTCTTTTAGTAACAATAACACTTGCGCTGAAGCATCTTTTATGCTCATTTCTTGTCTTTCAGGATTAATTCTGGGGTTTTTTGTTTATTTGATGAAAATGAACCACAATACACACCATGGAAACATTTTTGTTTGATTTGTGTCGAGTGAGATTTTCACCTAGAACCCAAAGGGGGGGGTATTGGCCCTTTTCATGGAAAAATGTGAAAAATTAAATTTTCTAAAAATGAAATAAATACCTTCTATACACCTCAAACATTCACTCTAAAAAAGAAGATTGTGGTTTTTCGGAATATTTTTAGAAATTTGGGCTCTAATAGTAAGAATAACACTTGCGCTGAAGCATCTTTTATGCTCATTTCTACTTTTTCAGGACTTATTCTGGGTTTAATTTTGTTTATTTGATGAAAATGAACAACAATACACACCATGGAAACATTTTTGTTTGATTTGTGTCAAGTTATCTTTTCACCTAGAACCCAAAGGGGGGGGTATTGGCACTTTTCATGGAAAAATGTGAAAAATTAAATTTTCTAAAAATGAAATAAATGCCTTCTATACACCTCAAACATTCACTCTAAAACAGAAGATTGTGGTTTTTCGCAATATTTTTAGAAATTTTGGCTCTTATAATAAGAATAACACTTGCGCTGAAGCATCTTTTATGCTCATTTCTTGTCTTTCAGGATTTATTCTGGGTTTAATTTTGTTTATTTGATGAAAATGAACAACAATACACACCAAGGAAACATTTTTGTTTGATTTGTGTCGACTGAGATTTTCACCTAGAACCCAAAGGGGGGGGTATTGCCACTTTTCATGGAAAAATGTGAAAAATTAAATTTTCTAAAAATTAAATAAATGCCTTCTATACACCTCAAACATTCACTTTAAAACTGAAAATTGTTGCTTTTCGCAATATTTTTAGAAATTTGGGCTCTTTTAGTAACATTAACACTTGCGCTGAAGCATCTTTTATGCTCATTTCTTGTCTTTCAGGATTAATTCTGGGTTTTTGTGTTTATTTGATGAAAATGAACCACAATACACACCATGGAAACATTTTTGTTTGATTTGTGTCGAGTGAGATTTTCACCTAGAACCCAAAGGGGGGGAATTGGCCCTTTTCATGGAGAAATGTGAAAAATTAAATTTTCTAAAAATGAAATAAATACCTTCTATACACCTCAAACATTCACTCTAAAAAAGAAGATTGTGGTTTTTCGGAATATTTTTAGAAATTTGGGCTCTAATAGTAAGAATAACACTTGCGCTGAAGCATCTTTTATGCTCATTTCTACTTTTTTAGGACTTATTCTGGGTTTAATTTTGTTTATTTGATGAAAATGAACAACAATACACACCATGGAAACATTTTTGTTTGATTTGTGTCAAGTTATTTTTTCACCTAGAACCCAAAGGGGGGGGTATTGGCACTTTTCATGGAAAAATGTGAAAAATTAAATTTTCTAAAAATGAAATAAATGCCTTCTATACACCTCAAACATTCACTCTAAAACAGAAGATTGTGGTTTTTCGCAATATTTTTAGAAATTTTGGCTCTTATAATAAGAATAACACTTGCGCTGAAGCATCTTTATGCTCATTTCTTGTCTTTCAGGATTTATTCTGGGTTTAATTTTGTTTATTTGATGAAAATGAACAACAATACACACCATGGAAACATTTTTGTTTGATTTGTGTCGACTGAGATTTTCACCTAGAACCCAAAGGGGGGGGTATTGCCACTTTTCATGGAAAAATGTGAAAAATTAAATTTTCTAAAAATTTAATAAATGCCTTCTATACACCTCAAACATTCACTCTAAAACTGAAAATTGTTGCTTTTCGCAATATTTTTAGAAATTTGGGCTCTTTTAGTAACATTAACACTTGCGCTGAAGCATCTTTTATGTTCATTTCTTGTCTTTCAGGATTAATTCTGGGTTTTTTTGTTTATTTGATGAAAATGAACCACAATACACACCATGGAAACATTTTTGTTTGATTTGTTTCGAGTGAGATTTTCACCTAGAACCCAAAGGGGGGGTATTGGCCCTTTTCATGGAAAAATGTGAAAAATTAAATTTTCTAAAAATGAAATAAATACCTTCTATTAACCTCAAACATTCACTCTAAAAAAGAAGATTGTGGTTTTTCGCAATATTTTTAGAAATTTGGGCTCTAATAGTAAGAATAACACTTGCGCTGAAGCATCTTTTATGCTCATTTCTACTTTTTCAGGACTTATTCTGGGTTTAATTTTGTTTATTTGATGAAAATGAACAACAATACACACCATGGAAATATTTTTGTTTGATTTGTGTCGAGTGAGATTTTCACCTAGAACCCCAAGGAGGGGGTATTGGCACTTTTCAGGGAAAAATGTGAAAAATTAAATTTTCTAAAAATGAATTAAATGCCTTCTATACACGTCAAACATTCACTCTAAAATAGAAGATTGTTGTTTTTCGCAAAATTTTTAGAAATTTGGGCTCTTTTAGTAACAATAACACTTGCGCTGAAGCATCTTTTATGCTCAATTCTTGTCTTTCAGGATTTATTCTGAGTTTTATTTTATTTATTTGATGAAAATGAACAACAATACACACCATGGAAACGTTTTTGTTTGATTTGTGTCGACTGAGATTTTCACCTAGAACCCAAAGGGGGGGGTATTGGCACTTTTCATGGAAAAATCTGAAAAATTAAATTTTCTAAAAATTAAATAAATGCCTTCTTTACACCTCAAACATTCACTCTAAAACTGAAAATTGTTGCTTTTCGCAATATTTTTAGAAATTTGGGCTCTTTTAGTAACATTAACACTTGCGCTGAAGCATCTTTTATGCTCGTTTCTTGTCTTTCAGGATTAATTCTGGGTTTTTTTGTTTATTTGATGAAAATGAACAACAATACACACCATGGAAACATTTTTGTTTGATTTGTGTCGAGTGAGATTTTCACCTAGAACCCAAAGGGGGGGGTATTGGCACTTTTCATGGAAAAATGTGAAAAATTAAATTTTCTAAAAATGAAATAAATGCCTTCTATACACCTCAAACATTCACTCTAAAACTGGAAATTGTTGCTTTTCGCAATATTTTTAGAAATTTGGGCTCTTTTAGTAACATTAACACTTGCGCTGAAGCATCTTTAATGCTCATTTCTTGTCTTTCAGGATTTATTCTGAGTTTTATTTTATTTATTTGATGAAAATGAACAACAATACACACCATGGAAACATTTTTGTTTGATTTGTGTCGACTGAGATTTTCACCTAGAACCCAAAGGGGGGGATATTGCTACTTTTAATGGAAAAATGTGAAAAATTAAATTTTCCAAAAATTAAATAAATGCCTTCTATACACCTCAAACATTCACTCTAAAACTGAAAATTGTTGCTTTTCGCAATATTTTTAGAAATTTGGGCTCTTATAATAAGAATAACACTTGCGCTGAAGCATCTTTTATGCTCATTTCTTGTCCTTCAGGATTTATTCTGGGTTTAATTTTGTTTATTTGATGAAAATGAACAACAATACACACCATGGAAACATTTTTGTTTGATTTGTGTCGAGTGAGATTTTCACCTAGAACCCAAAGGGGGGGGTATTGGCCCTTTTCATGGAAAAATGTGAAAAACTAAATTTTCTAAAAATGAAATAAATGCCTTCTATACACCTCAAACATTCATTCTAAAAAAGAAGATTGTGGTTTTTCGCAATATTTTTAGAAATTTGGGCTCTAATAGTAAGAATAACACTTGCGCTGAAGCATCTTTTATGCTCATTTCTACTTTTTCAGGACTTATTCTGGGTTTAATTTTGTTTATTTGATGAAAATGAACAACAATACACACCATGGAAACATTTTTGTTTGATTTGTGTCGAGTGAGATTTTCACCTAGAACCCAAAGGGGGGGGTATTGGCACTTTTCATGGAAAAATGTGAAAAATTAAATTTTCTAAAAATGAAATAAATGCCTTCTATACACCTCAAACATTCACTCTAAAATAGAAGATTGTTGTTTTTCGCAAAATTTTTAGAAATTTGGGCTCTTATAATAAGAATAACACTTGCGCTAAAGCATCTTTTATGCTCATTTCTTGTCTTTCAGGACTTATTCTGGGTTTAATTTTGTTTATTTAATGAAAATGAACAACAATACACACCATGGAAACATTTTTGTTTGATTTGTGTCGAGTGAGATTTTCACCTAGAACCCAAAGGGGGGGGTATTGGCACTTTTCATGAAAAAATGAGAAAAATTAAATTTTCTAAAAATGAAATAAATGCCTTCTATACACCTCAAACATTCACTCTAAAATAGAAGATTGTGTTTTTTCGCAAAATTTTTAGAAATTTTGGCTCTTTTAGTAACAATAACACTTGCGCTGAAGCATCTTTTATGCTCATTTCTTGTCTTTCAGGATTAATTCTGGGTTTTTTTGTTTATTTGATGAAAATGAACCACAATACACACCATGGAAACATTTTTGTTTGATTTGTGTCGAGTGAGATTTTCACCTAGAACCCAAAGGGGGGGGTATTGGCCCTTTTCATGGAAAAATGAGAAAAATTAAATTTTCTAAAAATGAAATAAATACCTTCTATACACCTCAAACATTCACTCTTAAAAAGAAGATTGTGGTTTTTCGGAATATTTTTAGAAATTTGGGCTCTAATAGTAAGAATAACACTTGCGCTGAAGCATCTTTTATGCTCATTTCTACTTTTTCAGGACTTATTCTGGGTTTAATTTTGTTTATTTGATGAAAATGAACAACAATACACACCATGGAAACATTTTTGTTTGATTTGTGTCAAGTTATCTTTTCACCTAGAACCCAAAGGGGGGGGTATTGGCACTTTTCATGGAAAAATGTGAAAAATTAAATTTTCTAAAAATGAAATAAATGCCTTCTATACACCTCAAACATTCACTCTAAAACAGAAGATTGTGGTTTTTCGCAATATTTTTAGAAATTTTGGCTCTTATAATAAGAATAACACTTGCGCTGAAGCATCTTTTATGCTCATTTCTTGTCTTTCAGGATTTATTCTGGGTTTAATTTTGTTTATTTGATGAAAATGAACAACAATACACACCATGGAAACATTTTTGTTTGATATGTGTCGACTGAGATTTTCACCTAGAACCCAAAGGGGGGGGGGTATTGCCACTTTTCATGGAAAAATGTGAAAAATTAAATTTTCTAAAAATGAAATAAATACCTTTTATTAACCTCAAACATTCACTCTAAAAAAGAAGATTGTGGTTTTTCGCAATATTTTTAGAAATTTGGGCTATAATAGTAAGAATAACACTTGCGCTGAAGCATCTTTTATGCTCATTTCTACTTTTTCAGGACTTATTCTGGGTTTAATTTTGTTTATTTGATGAAAATGAACAACAATACACACCATGGAAATATTTTTGTTTGATTTGTGTCGAGTGAGATTTTCACCTAGAACCCCAAGGAGGGGGTATTGGCACTTTTCAGGGAAAAATGTGAAAAATTAAATTTTCTAAAAATGAAATAAATGCCTTCTATACACCTCAAACATTCACTCTAAAATAGAAGATTGTGTTTTTTTCGCAAAATTTTTAGAAATTTTGCCTCTTTTAGTAACAATAACACTTGCGCTGAAGCATCTTTTATGCTCATTTCTTGTCTTTCAGGATTAATTCTGGGTTTTTTTGTTTATTTGATGAAAATGAACCACAATACACACCATGGAAACATTTTTGTTTGATTTGTGTCGAGTGAGATTTTCACCTAGAACCCAAAGGGGGGGGTATTGGCCCTTTTCATGGAAAAATGTGAAAAATTAAATTTTCTAAAAATGAAATAAATACCTTCTATACACCTCAAATATTCACTCTAAAAAAGAAGATTGTGGTTTTTCGGAATATTTTTAGAAATTTGGGCTCTAATAGTAAGAATAACACTTGCGCTGAAGCATCTTTTATGCTCATTTCTACTTTTTCAGGACTTATTCTGGGTTTAATTTTGTTTATTTGATGAAAATGAACAACAATACACACCATGGAAACATTTTTGTTTGATTTGTGTCAAGTTATCTTTTCACCTAGAACCCAAAGGGGGGGGTATTGGCACTTTTCATGGAAAAATGTGAAAAATTAAATTTTCTAAAAATGAAATAAATGCCTTCTATACACCTCAAACATTCACTCTAAAACAGAAGATTGTGGTTTTTCGCAATATTTTTAGAAATTTTGGCTCTTATAATAAGAATAACACTTGCGCTGAAGCATCTTTTATGCTCATTTCTTGTCTTTCAGGATTTATTCTGGGTTTAATTTTGTTTATTTGATGAAAATGAACAACAATACACACCATGGAAACATTTTTGTTTGATTTGTGTCGACTGAGATTTTCACCTAGAACCCAAAGGGGGGGGGTATTGCCACTTTTCATGGAAAAATGTGAAAAATTAAATTTTCTAAAAATTAAATAAATGCCTTCTATACACCTCAAACATTCACTTTAAAACTGAAAATTGTTGCTTTTCGCAATATTTTTAGAAATTTGGGCTCTTTTAGTAACATTAACACTTGCGCTGAAGCATCTTTTATGCTCATTTCTTGTCTTTCAGGATTAATTCTGGGTTTTTGTGTTTATTTGATGAAAATGAACCACAATACACACCATGGAAACATTTTTGTTTGATTTGTGTCGAGTGAGATTTTCACCTAGAACCCAAAGGGGGGGTATTGGCCCTTTTCATGGAAAAATGTGAAAAATTAAATTTTCTAAAAATGAAATAAATACCTTCTATACACCTCAAACATTCACTCTAAAAAAGAAGATTGTGGTTTTTCGGAATATTTTTAGAAATTTGGGCTCTAATAGTAAGAATAACACTTGCGCTGAAGCATCTTTTATGCTCATTTCTACTTTTTCAGGACTTATTCTGGGTTTAATTTTGTTTATTTGATGAAAATGAACAACAATACACACCATGGAAACATTTTTGTTTGATTTGTGTCAAGTTATTTTTTCACCTAGAACCCAAAGGGGGGGGTATTGGCACTTTTCATGGAAAAATGTGAAAAATTAAATTTTCTAAAAATGAAATAAATGCCTTCTATACACCTCAAACATTCACTCTAAAACAGAAGATTGTGGTTTTTCGCAATATTTTTAGAAATTTTGGCTCTTATAATAAGAATAACACTTGCGCTGAAGCATCTTTTATGCTCATTTCTTGTCTTTCAGGATTTATTCTGGGTTTAATTTTGTTTATTTGATGAAAATGAACAACAATACACACCATGGAAACATTTTTGTTTGATTTGTGTCGACTGAGATTTTCACCTAGAACCCAAAGGGGGGGGTATTGCCACTTTTCATGGAAAAATGTGAAAAATTAAATTTTCTAAAAATTTAATAAATGCCTTCTATACACCTCAAACATTCACTCTAAAACTGAAAATTGTTGCTTTTCGCAATATTTTTAGAAATTTGGGCTCTTTTAGTAACATTAACACTTGCGCTGAAGCATCTTTTATGCTCATTTCTTGTCTTTCAGGATTAATTCTGGGTTTTTTTGTTTATTTGATGAAAATGAACCACAATACACACCATGGAAACATTTTTGTTTGATTTGTGTCGAGTGAGATTTTCACCTAGAACCCAAAGGGGGGGTATTGGCCCTTTTCATGGAAAAATGTGAAAAATTAAATTTTCTAAAAATGAAATAAATACCTTCTATTAACCTCAAACATTCACTCTAAAAAAGAAGATTGTGGTTTTTCGCAATATTTTTAGAAATTTGGGCTCTAATAGTAAGAATAACACTTGCGCTGAAGCATCTTTTATGCTCATTTCTACTTTTTCAGGACTTATTCTGGGTTTAATTTTGTTTATTTGATGAAAATGAACAACAATACACACCATGGAAATATTTTTGTTTGATTTGTGTCGAGTGAGATTTTCACCTAGAACCCCAAGGAGGGGGTATTGGCACTTTTCAGGGAAAAATGTGAAAAACTAAATTTTCTAAAAATGAATTAAATGCCTTCTATACACGTCAAACATTCACTCTAAAATAGAAGATTGTTGTTTTTCGCAAAATTTTTAGAAATTTGGGCTCTTTTAGTAACAATAACACTTGCGCTGAAGCATCTTTTATGCTCAATTCTTGTCTTTCAGGATTTATTCTGAGTTTTATTTTATTTATTTGATGAAAATGAACAACAATACACACCATGGAAACGTTTTTGTTTGATTTGTGTCGACTGAGATTTTCACCTAGAACCCAATGGGGGGGGTATTGGCACTTTTCATGGAAAAATCTGAAAAATTAATTTTCTAAAAATTAAATAAATGCCTTCTTTACACCTCAAACATTCACTCTAAAACTGAAAATTGTTGCTTTTCGCAATATTTTTAGAAATTTGGGCTCTTTTAGTAACATTAACACTTGCGCTGAAGCATCTTTTATGCTCGTTTCTTGTCTTTCAGGATTAATTCTGGGTTTTTTTGTTTATTTGATGAAAATGAACAACAATACACACCATGGAAACATTTTTGTTTGATTTGTGTCGAGTGAGATTTTCACCTAGAACCCAAAGGGGGGGGTATTGGCACTTTTCATGGAAAAATGTGAAAAATTAAATTTTCTAAAAATGAAATAAATGCCTTCTATACACCTCAAACATTCACTCTAAAACTGGAAATTGTTGCTTTTCGCAATATTTTTAGAAATTTGGGTTCTTTTAGTAACATTAACACTTGCGCTGAAGCATCTTTTATGCTCATTTCTTGTCTTTCAGGATTTATTCTGAGTTTTATTTTATTTATTTGATGAAAATGAACAACAATACACACCATGGAAACATTTTTGTTTGATTTGTGTCGACTGAGATTTTCACCTAGAACCCAAAGGGGGGGGTATTGCTACTTTTAATGGAAAAATGTGAAAAATTAAATTTTCCAAAAATTAAATAAATGCCTTCTATACACCTCAAACATTCACTCTAAAACTGAAAATTGTTGCTTTTCGCAATATTTTTAGAAATTTGGGCTCTTATAATAAGAATAACACTTGCGCTGAAGCATCTTTTATGCTCATTTCTTGTCCTTCAGGATTTATTCTGGGTTTAATTTTGTTTATTTGATAAAAATGAACAACAATACACACCATGGAAACATTTTTGTTTGATTTGTGTCGAGTGAGATTTTCACCTAGAACCCAAAGGGGGGGGTATTGGCACTTTGCAGGGAAAAATGAGAAAAATTAAATTTTCTAAAAATGAATTAAATGCCTTCTATACACCTCAAACATTCACTCTAAAACTGAGAATTGTTGCTTTTCGCAATATTTTTAGAAATTTGGGCTCTTATAGTAAAAAAAACACTTGCGCTGAAGCATCTTTTATGCTCATTTCTTGTCTTTCAGGATTTATTCTGGGTTTAATTTTGTTTATTTGATGAAAATGAACAACAATACACACCATGGAAACATTTTTGTTTGATTTGTGTCGAGTGAGATTTTCACCTAGAACCCAAAGGGGCTTCTATACACCTCAAACATTCACTCTAAAACTGAAAATTGTTGCTTTTCGCAATATTTTTAGAAATTTGGGCTCTTTTAGTAACATTAACACTTGCGCTGAAGCATCTTTTATGCTCATTTCTTGTCTTTCAGGATTTATTCTGGGTTTAATTTTGTTTATTTGATGAAAATGAACAACAATACACAACATGGAAACATTTTTGTTTGATTTGTGTCGAGTGAGATTTTCACCTAGAACCCAAAGGGGGGGTATTGGCACTTTTCAGGGAAAAATGAGAAAAATTAAATTTTCTAAAAATAAATTAAATGCCTTTTATGCACCTCAAACATTCACTCTAAAATAAAGATTGTGGTTTTTCGCAATATTTTTAGAAATTTGGGCTCTTATAATAAGAATAACACTTGCGCTGAAGCATCTTTTATGCTCATTTCTTGTCTTTCAGGATTTATTCTGGGTTTAATTTTTTTTATTTGATGAAAATGAACAACAATACACACCATGGAAACATTTTTGTTTGATTTGTGTCGAGTGAGATTTTCACCTAGAACCCAAAGGGGGGGGTATTGGCCCTTTTCATGGAAAAATGTGAAAAACTAAATTTTCTAAAAATGAAATAAATGCCTTCTATACACCTCAAACATTCATTCTAAAAAAGAAGATTGTGGTTTTTCGCAATATTTTTAGAAATTTGGGCTCTAATAGTAAGAATAACACTTGCGCTGAAGCATCTTTTATGCTCATTTCTACTTTTTCAGGACTTATTCTGGGTTTAATTTTGTTTATTTGATGAAAATGAACAACAATACACACAATGGAAACATTTTTGTTTGATTTGTGTCGAGTGAGATTTTCACCTAGAACCCAAAGGGGGGGGTATTGGCACTTTTCATGGAAAAATCTGAAAAATTAAATTTTCTAAAAATTAAATAAATGCCTTCTTTACACCTCAAACATTCACTCTAAAACTGAAAATTGTTGCTTTTCGCAATATTTTTAGAAATTTGGGCTCTTTTAGTAACATTAACACTTGCGCTGAAGCATCTTTTATGCTCGTTTCTTGTCTTTCAGGATTAATTCTGGGTTTTTTTGTTTATTTGATGAAAATGAACAACAATACACACCATGGAAACATTTTTGTTTGATTTGTGTCGAGTGAGATTTTCACCTAGAACCCAAAGGGGGGGGTATTGGCACTTTTCATGGAAAAATGTGAAAAATTAAATTTTCTAAAAATGAAATAAATGCCTTCTATACACCTCAAACATTCACTCTAAAACTGGAAATTGCTGCTTTTCGCAATATTTTTAGAAATTTGGGCTCTTTTAGTAACATTAACACTTGCGCTGAAGCATCTTTTATGCTCATTTCTTGTCCTTCAGGATTTATTCTGGGTTTAATTTTGTTTATTTGATAAAAATGAACAACAATACACACCATGGAAACATTTTTGTTTGATTTGTGTCGAGTGAGATTTTCACCTAGAACCCAAAGGGGGGGGTATTGGCACTTTGCAGGGAAAAATGAGAAAAATTAAATTTTCTAAAAATGAATTAAATGCCTTCTATACACCTCAAACATTCACTCTAAAACTGAGAATTGTTGCTTTTCGCAATATTTTTAGAAATTTGGGCTCTTATAGTAAAAAAAACACTTGCGCTGAAGCATCTTTTATGCTCATTTCTTGTCTTTCAGGATTTATTCTGGGTTTAATTTTGTTTATTTGATGAAAATGAACAACAATACACACCATGGAAACATTTTTGTTTGATTTGTGTCGAGTGAGATTTTCACCTAGAACCCAAAGGGGCTTCTATACACCTCAAACATTCACTCTAAAACTGAAAATTGTTGCTTTTCGCAATATTTTTAGAAATTTGGGCTCTTTTAGTAACATTAACACTTGCGCTGAAGCATCTTTTATGCTCATTTCTTGTCTTTCAGGATTTATTCTGGGTTTAATTTTGTTTATTTGATGAAAATGAACAACAATACACAACATGGAAACATTTTTGTTTGATTTGTGTCGAGTGAGATTTTCACCTAGAACCCAAAGGGGGGGTATTGGCACTTTTCAGGGAAAAATGAGAAAAATTAAATTTTCTAAAAATAAATTAAATGCCTTTTATGCACCTCAAACATTCACTCTAAAATAAAGATTGTGGTTTTTCGCAATATTTTTAGAAATTTGGGCTCTTATAATAAGAATAACACTTGCGCTGAAGCATCTTTTATGCTCATTTCTTGTCTTTCAGGATTTATTCTGGGTTTAATTTTTTTTATTTGATGAAAATGAACAACAATACACACCATGGAAACATTTTTGTTTGATTTGTGTCGAGTGAGATTTTCACCTAGAACCCAAAGGGGGGGGTATTGGCCCTTTTCATGGAAAAATGTGAAAAACTAAATTTTCTAAAAATGAAATAAATGCCTTCTATACACCTCAAACATTCATTCTAAAAAAGAAGATTGTGGTTTTTCGCAATATTTTTAGAAATTTGGGCTCTAATAGTAAGAATAACACTTGCGCTGAAGCATCTTTTATGCTCATTTCTACTTTTTCAGGACTTATTCTGGGTTTAATTTTGTTTATTTGATGAAAATGAACAACAATACACACAATGGAAACATTTTTGTTTGATTTGTGTCGAGTGAGATTTTCACCTAGAACCCAAAGGGGGGGGTATTGGCACTTTTCATGGAAAAATCTGAAAAATTAAATTTTCTAAAAATTAAATAAATGCCTTCTTTACACCTCAAACATTCACTCTAAAACTGAAAATTGTTGCTTTTCGCAATATTTTTAGAAATTTGGGCTCTTTTAGTAACATTAACACTTGCGCTGAAGCATCTTTTATGCTCGTTTCTTGTCTTTCAGGATTAATTCTGGGTTTTTTTGTTTATTTGATGAAAATGAACAACAATACACACCATGGAAACATTTTTGTTTGATTTGTGTCGAGTGAGATTTTCACCTAGAACCCAAAGGGGGGGGTATTGGCACTTTTCATGGAAAAATGTGAAAAATTAAATTTTCTAAAAATGAAATAAATGCCTTCTATACACCTCAAACATTCACTCTAAAACTGGAAATTGCTGCTTTTCGCAATATTTTTAGAAATTTGGGCTCTTTTAGTAACATTAACACTTGCGCTGAAGCATCTTTTATGCTCATTTCTTGTCTTTCAGGATTTATTCTGAGTTTTATTTTATTTATTTGATGAAAATGAACAACAATACACACCATGGAAACATTTTTGTTTGATTAGTGTCGACTGAGATTTTCACCTAGAACCCAAAGGGGGGGGTATTGCTACTTTTAATGGAAAAATGTGAAAAATTAAATTTTCCAAAAATTAAATAAATGCCTTCTATACACCTCAAACATTCACTCTAAAACTGAAAATTGTTGCTTTTCGCAATATTTTTAGAAATTTGGGCTCTTATAATAAGAATAACACTTGCGCTGAAGCATCTTTTATGCTCATTTCTTGTCCTTCAGGATTTATTCTGGGTTTAATTTTGTTTATTTGATGAAAATGAACAACAATACACACCATGGAAACATTTTTGTTTGATTTGTGTCGAGTGAGATTTTCACCTAGAACCCAAAGGGGGGGTATTGGCACTTTTCAGGGAAAAATGAGAAAAATTAAATTTTCTAAAAATGAATTAAATGCCTTCTATACACCTCAAACATTCACTCTAAAACTGAAAATTGTTGCTTTTCGCAATATTTTTAGAAATTTGGGCTCTTATAGTAACAAAAACACTTGCGCTGAAGCATCTTTTATGCTCATTTCTTGTCTTTCAGGATTTATTCTGGGTTTAATTTTGTTTATTTGATGAAAATGAACAACAATACACACCATGGAAACATTTTTGTTTGATTTGTGTCGAGTGAGATTTTCACCTAGAACCCAAAGGGGCTTCTATACACCTCAAACATTCACTCTAAAACTGAAAATTGTTGCTTTTCGCAATATTTTTAGAAATTTGGGCTCTTTTAGTAACATTAACACTTGCGCTGAAGCATCTTTTATGCTCATTTCTTGTCTTTCAGGATTTATTCTGGGTTTAATTTTGTTTATTTGATGAAAATGAACAACAATACACACCATGGAAACATTTTTGTTTGATTTGTGTCGAGTGAGATTTTCACCTAGAACCCAAAGGGGGGGTATTGGCACTTTTCAGGGAAAAATGAGAAAAATTAAATTTTCTAAAAATGAATTAAATGCCTTTTATGCACCTCAAACATTCACTCTAAAATAAAGATTGTGGTTTTTCGCAATATTTTTAGAAATTTGGGCTCTTATAATAAGAATAACACTTGCGCTGAAGCATCTTTTATGCTCATTTCTTGTCTTTCAGGATTTATTCTGGGTTTAATTTTGTTTATTTGATGAAAATGAACAACAATACACACCATGGAAACATTTTTGTTTGATTTGTGTCGAGTGAGATTTTCACCTAGAACCCAAAGGGGGGGGTATTGGCCCTTTTCATGGAAAAATGTGAAAAACTAAATTTTCTAAAAATGAAATAAATGCCTTCTATACACCTCAAACATTCATTCTAAAAAAGAAGATTGTGGTTTTTCGCAATATTTTTAGAAATTTGGGCTCTAATAGTAAGAATAACACTTGCGCTGAAGCATCTTTTATGCTCATTTCTACTTTTTCAGGACTTATTCTGGGTTTAATTTTGTTTATTTGATGAAAATGAACAACAATACACACCATGGAAACATTTTTGTTTGATTTGTGTCGAGTGAGATTTTCACCTAGAACCCAAAGGGGGGGGGTATTGGCACTTTTCATGGAAAAATGTGAAAAATTAAATTTTCTAAAAATGAAATAAATGCCTTCTATACACCTCAAACATTCACTCTAAAATAGAAGATTGTTGTTTTTCGCAAAATTTTTAGAAATTTGGGCTCTTATAGTAAGAATAACACTTGCGCTAAAGCATCTTTTATGCTCATTTCTTGTTTTTCAGGACTTATTCTGGGTTTAATTTTGTTTATTTGATGAAAATGAACAACAATACACACCATGGAAACATTTTTATTTGAATTGTGTCGAGTGAGATTTTCACCTAGAACCCAAAGGGGGGGGTATTGGCACTTTTCATGGAAAAAAGAGAAAAATTAAATTTTCTACAAAGGAAATAAATGCCTTCTATACACCTCAAACATTCACTCTAAAATAGAAGATTGTGTTTTTTCGCAAAATTTTTAGAAATTTTGGCTCTTTTAGTAACAATAACACTTGCGCTGAAGCATCTTTTATGCTCATTTCTTGTCTTTCAGGATTTATTCTGAGTTTTATTTTATTTATTTGATGAAAATGAACAACAATACACACCATGGAAACATTTTTGTTTGATTTGTGTCGACTGAGATTTTCACCTAGAACCCAAAGGGGGGGGTATTGCCACTTTTCATGGAAAAATGTGAAAAATTAAATTTTCTAAAAATTAAATAAATGCCTTCTATACACCTCAAACATTCACTTTAAAACTGAAAATTGTTGCTTTTCGCAATATTTTTAGAAATTTGGGCTCTTTTAGTAACATTAACACTTGCGCTAAAGCATCTTTTATGCTCATTTCTTGTCTTTCAGGATTAATTCTGGGTTTTTTTGTTTATTTGATGAAAATGAACCACAATACACACCATGGAAACATTTTTGTTTGATTTGTGTCGAGTGAGATTTTCACCTAGAACCCAAAGGGGGGGGTATTGGCACTTTTCATGGAAAAATGTGAAAAATTAAATTTTCTAAAAATGAAATAAATGCCTTCTATACACCTCAAACATTCACTCTAAAATAGAAGATTGTTGTTTTTTGCAAAATTTTTAGAAATTTGGGCTCTTATAATAAGAATAACACTTGCGCTAAAGCATCTTTTATGCTCATTTCTTGTTTTTCAGGACTTATTCTGGGTTTAATTTTGTTTATTTGATGAAAATGAACAACAATACACACCATGGAAACATTTTTGTTTGATTTGTGTCGAGTGAGATTTTCACCTAGAACCCAAAGGGGGGGGTATTGGCACTTTTCATGGAAAAATGTGAAAAACTAAATTTTCTAAAAATGAAATAAATGCCTTCTATACACCTCAAACATTCATTCTAAAAAAGAAGATTGTGGTTTTTCGCAATATTTTTAGAAATTTGGGCTCTAATAGTAAGAATAACACTTGCGCTGAAGCATCTTTTATGCTCATTTCTACTTTTTCAGGACTTATTCTGGGTTTAATTTTGTTTATTTGATGAAAATGAACAACAATACACACAATGGAAACATTTTTGTTTGATTTGTGTCGAGTGAGATTTTCACCTAGAACCCAAAGGGGGGGGTATTGGCACTTTTCATGGAAAAATCTGAAAAATTAAATTTTCTAAAAATTAAATAAATGCCTTCTTTACACCTCAAACATTCACTCTAAAACTGAAAATTGTTGCTTTTCGCAATATTTTTAGAAATTTGGGCTCTTTTAGTAACATTAACACTTGCGCTGAAGCATCTTTTATGCTCATTTCTTGTTTTTCAGGACTTATTCTGGGTTTAATTTTGTTTATTTGATGAAAATGAACAACAATACACACCATGGAAACATTTTTGTTTGATTTGTGTCGAGTGAGATTTTCACCTAGAACCCAAAGGGGGGGGTATTGGCACTTTTCATGAAAAAATGAGAAAAATTAAATTTTCTAAAAATGAAATAAATGCCTTCTATACACCTCAAACATTCACTCTAAAATAGAAGATTGTGTTTTTTCGCAAAATTTTTAGAAATTTTGGCTCTTTTAGTAACAATAACACTTGCGCTGAAGCATCTTTTATGCTCATTTCTTGTCTTTCAGGATTTATTCTGAGTTTTATTTTATTTATTTGATGAAAATGAACAACAATACACACCATGGAAACATTTTTGTTTGATTTGTGTCGACTGAGATTTTCACCTAGAACCCAAAGGGGGGGGTATTGCCACTTTTCATGGAAAAATGTGAAAAATTAAATTTTCTAAAAATTAAATAAATGCCTTCTATACACCTCAAACATTCACTCTAAAAAAGAAGATTGTGGTTTTTCGCAATATTTTTAGAAATTTGGGCTCTAATAGTAAGAATAACACTTGCGCTGAAGCATCTTTTATGCTCATTTCTACTTTTTCAGGACTTATTCTGGGTTTAATTTTGTTTATTTGATGAAAATGAACAACAATACACACCATGGAAACATTTTTGTTTGATTTGTGGCGAGTGAGATTTTCACCTAGAACCCAAAGGGGGGGGTATTGGCACTTTTCATGGAAAAATATGAAAAATTAAATTTTCTAAAAATGAAATAAATGCCTTCTATACACCTCAAACATTCACTCTAAAACAGAAGATTGTGGTTTTTCGCAATATTTTTAGAAATTTGGGCTCTTATAATAAGAATAACACTTGCGCTGAAGCATCTTTTATGCTCATTTCTTGTCTTTCAGGATTTATTCTGAGTTTTATTTTATTTATTTGATGAAAATGAAAAACAATACACACCATGGAAACTTTTTGGTTGGTTTGGGTCAAGTGAGATTTTCACCTAGAACCCAAAGGAGGGGGTATTGGCACATTTCATGGAAAAATCTGAAAAATTAAATTTTCTAAAAATTAAATAAATGCCTTCTATACACCTCAAACATTCACTCTAAAACTGAAAATTGTTGCTTTTCGCCATATTTTTAGAAATTTGGACTCTTTTAGTAACATTAACACTTGCACTGAAGCATCTTTTATGCTCATTTCTTGTCTTTCAGGATTAATTCTGGGTTTTTTTGTTTATTTGATGAAAATGAACAACAATACACACCATGGAAACATTTTTGTTTGATTTGTGTCGAGTGAGATTTTCACCTAGAACCCAAAGGGGGGGTATTGGCACTTTTCATGGAAAAATGTGAAAAATTAAATTTTCTAAAAATGAAATAAATGCCTTCTATACACCTCAAACATTCACTCTAAAACTGAAAATTGTTGCTTTTCGCAATATTTTTAGAAATTTGGGCTCTTATAGTAACAATAACACTTGCGCTGAAGCATCTTTTATGCTCATTTCTTGTTTTTCAGGATTTATTCTGGGTTTAATTTTGTTTATTTGATGAAAATAAACAACAATACACATTATGGAAACATATTTGTTTGATTTGTGTCGAGTGAGATTTTCACCTAGAACCCAAAGGGGGGGGTATTGGCACTTTTCATGGAGAAATGAGAAAAATTAAATTTTCTAAAAATGAAATAAATGCCTTCATTACACCGCAAACATTCACTCTAAAATAAAGATTGTGGTTTTTCGCAATATTTTTAGAAATTTGGGCTCTTATAATAAGAATAACACTTGCGCTGAAGCATCTTTTATGCTCATTTCTTGTCTTTCAGGATTTATTCTGGGTTTAATTTTGTTTATTTGATGAAAATGCACAACAATACACACCATGGAAACATTTTTGTTTGATTTGTGTCGACTGAGATTTTCACCTAGAACCCAAAGGGGGGGGTATTGGCACTTTTCATGGAAAAATGTGAAAAATTAAATTTTCTAAAAATGAATTAAATGCCTTCTATACACCTCAAACATTCACTCTAAAACTGAAAATTGTTCCTTTTCGCATAATTTTTAGAAATTTGGGCTCTTTTAGTAACATGAACACTTGCGCTGAAGCATCTTTTATGCTCATTTCTTGTCTTTCAGGATTTATTCTGGGTTTAATTTTGTTTATTTGATGAAAATGCACAACAATACACACCATGGAAACATTTTTGTTTGATTTGTGTCGACTGAGATTTTTACCTAGAACCCAAAGGGGGGGTATTGGCACTTTTCATGGAAAAATGTGAAAAATTAAATTTTCTAAAAATGAAATAAATGCCTTCTATACACCTCAAACATTCACTCTAAAACTGAAAATTGTTGCTTTTCGCAATATTTTTAGAAATTTGGGCTCTTATAGTAACAATAACACTTGCGCTGAAGCATCTTTTATGCTCATTTCTTGTTTTTCAGGATTTATTCTGGGTTTAATTTTGTTTATTTGATGAAAATAAACAACAATACACACCATGGAAACATATTTGTTTGATTTGTGTCGAGTGAGATTTTCACCTAGAACCCAAAGGGGGGGGTATTGGCACTTTTCATGGAAAAATGTGAAAAATTAAATTTTCTAAAAATGAAATAAAAGCCTTCTATACACCTCAAACATTCACTCTAAAACTGAAAATTGTTGCTTTTCGCAATATTTTTAGAAATTTGGGCTCTTATAGTAAGAATAACACTTGCGCTGAAGCATCTTTTATGCTCATTTCTTGTCTTTCAGGATTTATTCTGGGTTTAATTTTGTTTATTTGATGAAAATGAACAACAATACACACCATGGAAACATATTTGTTTGATTTTTTTCGAGTGAGATTTTCACCTAGAACCCAAAGGGGCTTCTATACACCTCAAACATTCACTCTAAAACTGAAAATTGTTGCTTTTCGCAATATTTTTAGAAATTTGGGCTCTTTTAGTAACATTAACACTTGCGCTGAAGCATCTTTTATGCTCATTTCTTGTCTTTCAGGATTAATTCTGGGTTTTTTTGTTTATTTGATGAAAATGAACCACAATACACACCATGGAAACATTTTTGTTTGATTTGTGTCGAGTGAGATTTTCACCTAGAACCCAAAGGGGGGGGTATTGGCCCTTTTCATGGAAAAAAGTGAAAAATTAAATTTTCTAAAAATGATATAAATACCTTCTATACACCTCAAACATTCACTCTAAAAAAGAAGATTGTGGTTTTTCGGAATATTTTTAGAAATTTGGGCTCTAATAGTAAGAATAACACTTGCGCTGAAGCATCTTTTATGCTCATTTCTACTTTTTCAGGACTTATTCTGGGTTTAATTTTGTTTATTTGATGAAAATGAACAACAATTCACACCATGGAAACATTTTTGTTTGATTTGTGTCAAGTTATTTTTTCACCTAGAACCCAAAGGGGGGGGTATTGGCACTTTTCATGGAAAAATGTGAAAAATTAAATTTTCTAAAAATGAAATAAATGCCTTCTATACACCTCAAACATTCACTCTAAAATAGAAGATTGTTGTTTTTCGCAAAATTTTTAGAAATTTGGGCTCTTATAATAAGAATAACACTTGCGCTAAAGCATCTTTTATGCTCATTTCTTGTTTTTCAGGACTTATTCTGGGTTTAATTTTGTTTATTTGATGAAAATGAACAACAATACACACCATGGAAACATTTTTGTTTGATTTGTGTCGAGTGAGATTTTCACCTAGAACCCAAAGGGGGGGGTATTGGCACTTTTCATGGAAAAATGAGAAAAAATAAATTTTCTAAAAATGAAATAAATGCCTTCTATACACCTCAAACATTCACTCTAAAATAGAAGATTGTGTTTTTTCGCAAAATTTTTTAAAATTTTGGCTCTTTTAGTAACAATAACACTTGCGCTGAAGCATCTTTTATGCTCATTTCTTGTCTTTCAGGATTTATTCTGAGTTTTATTTTATTTATTTGATGAAAATGAACAACAATACACACCATGGAAACATTTTTGTTTGATTTGTGTCGAGTGAGATTTTCACCTAGAACCCAAAGGGGGGGTATTGGCCCTTTTCATGGAAAAATGTGAAAAATTAAATTTTCTAAAAATGAAATAAATACCTTCTATACACCTCAAACATTCACTCTAAAAAAGAAGATTGTGGTTTTTCGCAATATTTTTAGAAATTTGGGCTCTAATAGTAAGAATAACACTTGCGCTGAAGCATCTTTTATGCTCATTTCTACTTTTTCAGGACTTATTCTGGGTTTAATTTTGTTTATTTGATGAAAATGAACAACAATACACACCATGGAAACATTTTTGTTTGATTTGTGTCGAGTGAGATTTTCACCTAGAACCCAAAGGGGGGGGTATTGGCACTTTTCATGGAAAAATGTGAAAAATTAAATTTTCTAAAAATGAAATAAATGCCTTCTATACACCTCAAACATTCACTCTAAAACAGAAGATTGTGGTTTTTCGCAATATTTTTAGAAATTTTGGCTCTTATAATAAGAATAACACTTGCGCTGAAGCATCTTTTATGCTCATTTCTTGTCTTTCAGGATTTATTCTGGGTTTAATTTTGTTTATTTGATGAAAATGAACAACAATACACACCATGGAAACATTTTTGTTTGATTTGTGTCGAGTGAGATTTTCACCTAGAACCCAAAGGGGGGGGTATTGGCACTTTTCAGGGAAAAATGAGAAAAATTAAATTTTCTAAAAATTAAATAAATGCCTTCTATACACTTCAAACATTCACTCTAAAACTGAAAATTGTTGCTTTTCGCAATATTTTTAGAAATTTGGGCTCTTTTAGTAACATTAACACTTGCGCTGAAGCATCTTTTATGCTCATTTCTTGTCTTTCAGGATTAATTCTGGGTTTTTTTGTTTATTTGATGAAAATGAACAACAATACACACCATGGAAACATTTTTGTTATATTTGTGTCGAGTGAGATTTTCACCTAGAACCCAAAGGGGGGGGTATTGGCACTTTTCATGGAAAAATGTGAAAAATTAAATTTTCTAAAAATGAAATAAATGCCTTCTATACACCTCAAACATTCTCTCTAAAACTGAAAATTGTTGCTTTTCGCAATATTTTTAGAAATTTGGGCTCTTTTAGTAACATTAACACTTGCGCTGAAGCATCTTTTATGCTCATTTCTTGTCTTTCAGGATTTATTCTGAGTTTTATTTTATTTATTTGATGAAAATGAACAACAATACACACCATGGAAACATTTTTGTTTGATTTGTGTCGACTGAGATTTTCACCTAGAACCCAAAGGGGGGGGTATTGGCACTTTTCATGGAGAAATGAGAAAAATTAAATTTTCTAAAAATGAAATAAATGCCTTCTATACACCTCAAACATTCACTCTAAAACAGAAGATTGTGGTTTTTCGCAATATTTTTAGAAATTTGGGCTCTTATAATAAGAATAACACTTGCGCTGAAGCATCTTTTATGCTCATTTCTTGTCTTTCAGGATTTATTCTGGGTTTAATTTTGTTTATTTGATGAAAATGAACAACAATACACACCATGGAAACATTTTTGTTTGATTTGTGTCGAGTTAGATTTTCACCTAGAACCCAAAGGGGGGGGTATTGGCACTTTTCAGGGAAAAATGAGAAAAATTAAATTTTCTAAAAATGAATTAAATGCCTTCTATACACCTCAAACATTCACTCTAAAACTGAAAATTGTTGCTTTTCGCAATATTTTTAGAAATTTGGGCTCTTTTAGTAACATGAACACTTGCGCTGAAGCATCTTTTATGCTCATTTCTTGTCTTTCAGGATTTATTCTGGGTTTTTTTGTTTATTTGATGAAAATGAACAACAATACACACCATGGAAACATTTTTGTTTGATTTGTGTCGAGTGAGATTTTCACCTAGAACCCAAAGGGGGGGGTATTGGCACTTTTCATGGAAAAATGTGAAAAATTAAATTTTCTAAAAATGAAATAAATGCCTTCTATACACCTCAAACATTCACTCTAAAAAAGAAGATTGTGGTTTTTCGCAATATTTTTAGAAATTTGGGCTCTAATAGTAAGAATAACACTTGCGCTGAAGCATCTTTTATGCTCATTTCTACTTTTTCAGGACTTATTCTGGGTTAAATTTTGTTTATTTGATGAAAATGAACAACAATACACACCATGGAAACATTTTTGTTTGATATGTGTCGAGTGAGATTTTCACCTAGAACCAAAGGGGGGGGGGTATTGGCACTTTTCATGGAAAAATGTGAAAAATTAAATTTTCTAAAAATGAAATAAATGCCTTCTATACACCTCAAACATTCACTCTAAAACAGAAGATTGTGGTTTTTCGCAATATATTTAGAAATTTGGGCTCTTATAATAAGAATAACACTTGCGCTGAAGCATCTTTTATGCTCATTTCTTGTCTTTCAGGATTCATTCTGAGTTTTATTTTATTTATTTGATGAAAATGAACAACAATACACACCATGGAAACGTTTTTGTTTGATTTGTGTCGACTGAGATTTTCACCTAGAACCCAAAGGGGGGGGTATTGGCACTCTTCATGGAGAAATGAGAAAAATTAAATTTTCTAAAAATGAAATTATTGCCTTCTATACACCGCAAACATTCACTCTAAAATAAAGATTGGGGTTTTTAACAATATTTTTAGAAATTTGGGCTCTTATAGTAACAATAACACTTGCGCTGAAGCATCTTTTATGCTCATTTCTTGTCTTTCAGGATTAATTCTGGGTTTTTTTGTTTATTAGATGAAAATGAACCACAATACACACCATGGAAACATTTTTGTTTGATTTGTGTCGAGTGAGATTTTCACCTAGAACCCAAAGGGGGGGGTATTGGCCCTTTTCATGGAAAAATGTGAAAAATTAAATTTTCTAAAAATGAAATAAATGAACCACCTCAAACATTCACTTTTAAAAAAGAAGATTGTGGTTTTTCGCAATATTTTTAGAAATTTGGGATCTAAAAGTAAGAATAACACTTGCGCTGAAGCATCTTTTATGCTCATTTCTACTTTTTCAGGACTTATTCTGGGTTTAATTTTGTTTATTTGATGAAAATGAACAACAATACACACCATGGAAACATTTTTGTTTGATTTGTGTCGAGTGAGATTTTCACCTAGAACCCAAAGGGGGGGGTATTGGCACTTTTCAAGGAAAAATGTCAAATATTAAATTTTCTAAAAATGAAATAAATGTCTTCTATACACCTCAAACATTCACTCTAAAACAGAAGATTGTGGTTTTTCGCAATATTTTTAGAAATTTGGGCTCTTATAATAAGAATAACACTTGCGCTGAAGCATCTTTTATGCTCATTTCTTGTCTTTCAGGATTCATTCTGGGTTTAATTTTGTTTATTTGATGAAAATGAACAACAATACACACCATGAAAACATTTTTGTTTGATTTCTGTCGAGTGAGATTTTCACCTAGAACCCAAAGGGGGGGGTATTGGCACTTTTCAGGGAAAAATGAGAAAAATTAAATTTTCTAAAAATGAATTAAATGCCTTCTATACACCTCAAACATACACTCTAAAACTGAAAATTGTTGCTTTTTCGCAATATTTTTAGAAATTTGGGCTCTAATAGTAAGAATAACACTTGCGCTGAAGCATCTTTTCTGCTCATTTCTACTTTTTCAGGACTTATTCTGGGTTTAATTTTGTTTATTTGATGAAAATGAACAACAATACACACCATGGAAACATTTTTGTTTGATTTGTGTCGAGTGAGATTTTCACCTAGAACCCAAAGGGGGGGGTATTGGCACTTTTCATGGAAAAATGTGAAAAATTAAATTTTCTAGAAATGTAATAAATACCTTCTATACACCTGAAACATTTACTCTTAAACTGAAAATTGTTGCTTTTCGCAATATTTTTAGAAATTTGGGCTCTATTAGTAACATGAACACTTGCGCTGAAGCATCTTTTATGCTCATTTCATGTCTTTCAGGATTTATTCTGGGTTTAATTTTGTTTATTCGATGAAAATGCACAACAATACACACCATGGAAACATTTTTGTTTGATTTGTGTCGAGTGAGATTTTCACCTAGAACCCAAAGGAGGGGGTATTGGCACTTTCAAGGAAAAATGTGAAAAATTAAATTTTCTAAAAATGAATTAAATGCCTTCTATACACTTCAAAAATTCACTCTAAAACAGAAGATTATGGTTTTTTCGCAATATTTTTAGAAATTTGGGCTCTTTTAGTAACATTAACACTTTCGCTGAAGCATCTTTTATGCTCATTTCTTGTCCTTCAGGATTTATTCTGGGTTTTTTTTGTTTATTTGATGAAAATGAACAAAAATACACACCATGGAAACATTTTTGTTTGATTTGTGTCGAGTGAGATTTTCACCCAGAACCGAAAGGGGGGGCACTTTCCATGGAAATTTTGGCACTTTGCATGGAAAAATGAGAAAAATTAAATTTTCTAAAAATGAAATAAATGCCTTCTATACACCTCAAACATTCACTCTAAAACTGAAAATTGTTGCTTTTTTCAATATTTTTAGAAATTTGGGCTCTTTTAGTAACATTAACACTTGCGCTGAAGCATCTTTTATGCTCATTTCTTGTCTTTCAGGATTAATTCTGGGTTTTTTTGTTTATTTGATGAAAATGAACCACAATACACACCATGGAAACATTTTTGTTTGATTTGTGTCGAGTGAGATTTTCACCTAGAACCCAAAGGGGGGGGGGTTTGGCCCTTTTCATGGAAAAATGTGAAAAATTAAATTTTCTAAAAATGAAATAAATGCCTTCTATACACCTCAAACATTCACTCTAAAAAAGAAGATTGTGGTTTTTCGCAATATTTTTAGAAATTTGGGCTCTAATAGTAAGAATAACACTTGCGCTGAAGCATCTTTTATGCTCATTTCTTGTCTTTCAGGATTTATTCTGGGTTTAATTTTGTTTATTTGATGAAAATGAACAACAATACACACCATGGAAACATTTTTGTTTGATTTGTGTCGAGTGAGATTTTCACCTAGAACCCAAAGGGGGGGTATTGGCACTTTTCATGGAAAAATGTGAAAAATTAAATTGTCTAAAAATGTAATAAATAACTTCTATACACCTGAAACATTTACTCTAAAACTGAAAATTGTTGCTTTTCGCAATATTTTTAGAAATTTGGGCTCTTTTAGTAACATGAACACTTGCGCTGAAGCATCTTTTATGCTCATTTCTTGTCTTTCAGGATTTATTCTGGGTTAAATTTTGTTTATTTGATGAAAATGCACAACAATACACACCATGGAAACATTTTTGTTTGATTTGTGTCGAGTGAGATTTTCACCTAGAATCCAAAGGAGGGGGTATTGGCCCTTTTCATGGAAAAATGTGAAAAATTAAATTTTCTAAAAATGAAATAAATGCCTTCTATACACCTCAAACATTCACTCTAAAACTGAAAATTGTTGCTTTTCGCAATATTTTTAGAAATTTGGGCTCTTATAGTAACAATAACACTTGCGCTGAAGCATCTTTTATGCTCATTTCTTGTTTTTCAGGATTTATTCTGGGTTTAATTTTGTTTATTTGATGAAAATGAACAACAATACACACCATGGAAACATTTTGTTTGATTTGTGTCGAGTGAGATTTTCACCTAGAACCCAAAGGGGGGGGTATTGGCACTTTTCATGGATAAATCTGAAAAATTAAATTTTCTAAAAATTAAATAAATGCCTTCTTTACACCTCAAACATTCACTCTAAAACTGAAAATTGTTGCTTTTCGCAATATTTTTAGAAATTTGGGCTCTTTTAGTAACATGAACACTTGCGCTGAAGCATCTTTTATGCTCATTTCTTGTCTTTCAGGATTTATTCTGGGTTTAATTTTGTTTATTTGATGAAAATGCACAACAATACACACCATGGAAACATTTTTGTTTGATTTGTGTCGAGTGAGATTTTCACCTAGAACCCAAAGGAGGGGGTATTGGCCCTTTTCATGGAAAAATGTGAAAAATAAAATTTTCTAAAAATGAAATAAATGCCTTCTATACACCTCAAACATTCACTCTAAAAAAGAAGATTGTGGTTTTTCGCAATATTTTTAGAAATTTGGGCTCTAATAGTAAGAATAACACTTGCGCTGAAGCATCTTTTATGCTCATTTCTACTTTTTCAGGACTTATTCTGGGTTTAATTTTGTTTATTTGATGAAAATGAACAACAATACACACCATGGAAACATTTTTGTTTGATTTGTGTCGAGTGAGATTTTCACCTAGAACCCAAAGGGGGGGGTATTGGCACTTTTCATGGAGAAATGAGAAAAATTAAATTTTCTAAAAATGAAATAAATGCCTTCTATACACCTCAAACATTCACTCTAAAACAGAAGATTGTGGTTTTTTCGCAATATTTTTAGAAATTTGGGCTCTTATAATAAGAATAACACTTGCGCTGAAGCATCTTTTATGCTCAATTCTTGTCTTTCAGGATTTATTCTGAGTTTTATTTTATTTATTTGATGAAAATGAACAACAATACACACCATGGAAACATTTTTGTTTGATTTGCGTCAAGTGAGATTTTCACCTAGAACCCAAAGGAGGGGGTATTGGCACTTTTCATGGAAAAATCTGAAAAATTAAATTTTCTAAAAATGAAATAAATGCCTTCTATACACCGCAAACATTCACTCTAAAATAAAGATTGTGGTTTTTCGCAATATTTTTAGAAATTTGGGCTCTTATAATAAGAATAACACTTGCGCTGAAGCATCTTTTATGCTCATTTCTACTTTTTCAGGACTTATTCTGGGTTTAATTTTGTTTATTTGATGAAAATGAACAACAATACACACCATGGAAACATTTTTGTTTGATTTGTGTCGAGTGAGATTTTCACCTAGAACCCAAAGGGGGGGGGTATTGGCACTTTTCATGGAGAAATGAGAAAAATTAAATTTTCTAAAAATGAAATAAATGCCTTCTATACACCGCAAACATTCACTCTAAAATAAAGATTGTGGTTTTTTCGCAATATTTTTAGAAATTTGGGCTCTTTTAGTAACATTAACACTTGCGCTGAAGCATCTTTTATGCTCATTTCTTGTCTTTCAGGATTAATTCTGGGTTTTTTTGTTTATTTGATGAAAATGAACCACAATACACACCATGGAAACATTTTTGTTTGATTTGTGTCGAGTGAGATTTTCACCCAGAACCGAAAGGGGGGGCACTTTCCATGGAAATTTTGGCACTTTTCATGGAAAAATGAGAAAAATTAAATTTTCTAAAAATGAAATAAATGCCTTCTATACACCTCAAACATTCACTCTAAAATAGAAGATTGTTGTTTTTCGCAAAATTTTTAGAAATTTTGGCTCTTTTAGTAACAATAACACTTGCGCTGAAGCATCTTTTATGCTCAATTCTTGTCTTTCAGGATTTATTCTGAGTTTTATTTTATTTATTTGATGAAAATGAACAACAATACACACCATGGAAACGTTTTTGTTTGATTTGTGTCGACTGAGATTTTCACCTAGAACCCAAAGGGGGGGGTATTGGCACTTTTCATGGAAAAATCTGAAAAATTAAATTTTCTAAAAATTAAATAAATGCCTTCTTTACACCTCAAACATTCACTCTAAAACTGAAAATTGTTGCTTTTTCGCAATATTTTTAGAAATTTGGGCTCTTTTAGTAACATGAACACTTGCGCTGAAGCATCTTTTATGCTCATTTCTTGTCTTTCAGGATTTATTCTGGGTTTAATTTTGTTTATTTGATGAAAATGCACAACAATACACACCATGGAAACATTTTTGTTTGATTTGGGTCGAGTGAGATTTTCACCTAGAACCCAAAGGAGGGGGTATTGGCCCTTTTCATGGAAAAATGTAAAAAATAAAATTTTCTAAAAATGAAATAAATGCCTTCTATACACCTCAAACATTCACTCTAAAAAAGAAGATTGTGGTTTTTCGCAATATTTTTAGAAATTTGGGCTCTAATAGTAAGAATAACACTTGCGCTGAAGCATCTTTTATGCTCATTTCTACTTTTTCAGGACTTATTCTGGGTTTAATTTTGTTTATTTGATGAAAATGAACAACAATACACACCATGGAAACATTTTTGTTTGATTTGTGTCGAGTGAGATTTTCACCTAGAACCCAAAGGGGGGGTATTGGCACTTTTCATGGAGAAATGAGAAAAATTAAATTTTCTAAAAATGAAATAAATGCCTTCTATACACCTCAAACATTCACTCTAAAACAGAAGATTGTGGTTTTTTCGCAATATTTTTAGAAATTTGGGCTCTTATAATAAGAATAACACTTGCGCTGAAGCATCTTTTATGCTCAATTCTTGTCTTTCAGGATTTATTCTGAGTTTTATTTTATTTATTTGATGAAAATGAACAACAATACACACCATGGAAACATTTTTGTTTGATTTGCGTCAAGTGAGATTTTCACCTAGAACCCAAAGGAGGGGGTATTGGCACTTTTCATGGAAAAATCTGAAAAATTAAATTTTCTAAAAATTAAATAAATGCCTTCTATACACCTCAAACATTCACTCTAAAACTGAAAATTGTTGCTTTTTCGCAATATTTTTAGAAATTTGGGCTCTTTTAGTATTATTAACACTTGCACTGAAGCATCTTTTATGCTCATTTCTTGTCTTTCAGGATTAATTCTGGGTTTTTTTGTTTATTTGATGAAAATGAACAACAATACACACCATGGAAACATTTTTGTTTGATTTGTGTGTAGTGAGATTTTCACCTAGAACCCAAAGGGGGGGTATTGGTACTTTTCATGGAAAAATGTGAAAAATTAAATTTTCTAAAAATGAAATAAATGCCTTCTATACACCTCAAACATTCACTCTAAAACTGAAAATTGTTGCTTTTCGAAATATTTTTAGAAATTTGGGCTCTTATAGTAAGAATAACACTTGCGCTGAAGCATCTTTTATGCTCATTTCTTGTCTTTCAGGATTTATTCTGGGTTTAATTTTGTTTATTTGATGAAAATGAACAACAATACACACCATGGAAACATATTTGTTTGATTTGTGTCGAGTGAGATTTTCACCTAGAACCCAAAGGGGGGGGGTATTGGCACTTTTCATGGAGAAATGAGAAAAATTAAATTTTCTAAAAATGAAATAAATGCCTTCTATACACCGCAAACATTCACTCTAAAATAAAGATTGTGGTTTTTTCGCAATATTTTTAGAAATTTGGGCTCTTATAATAAGAATAACACTTGCGCTGAAGCATCTTTTATGCTCATTTCTTGTCTTTCAGGATTTATTCTGGGTTTAATTTTGTTTATTTGATGAAAATGAACAACAATACACACCATGGAAACATTTTTGTTTGATTTGTGTCGAGTGAGATTTTCACCTAGAACCCAAAGGGGCTTCTATACACCTCAAACATTCACTCTTAAACTGAAAATTGTTGCTTTTTGCAATATTTTTAGAAATTTGGGCTCTTTTAGTAACATTAACACTTGCGCTGAAGCATCTTTTATGCTCATTTCTTGTCTTTCAGGATTAATTCTGGGTTTTTTTGTTTATTTGATGAAAATGAACCACAATACACACCATGGAAACATTTTTGTTTGATTTGTGTCGAGTGAGATTTTCACCTAGAACCCAAAGGGGGGGGTTTTGGCCCTTTTCATGGAAAAATGTGAAAAATTAAATTTTCTAAAAATGAAATAAATGCCTTCTATACACCTCAAACATTCATTCTAAAAAAGAAGTATGTGGTTTTTCGCAATATTTTTAGAAATTTGGGCTCTAATAGTAAGAATAACACTTGCGCTGAAGCATCTTTTATGCTCATTTCTACTTTTTCAGGACTTATTCTGGGTTTAATTTTGTTTATTTGATGAACATGAACAACAATACACACCATGGAAACATTTTTTTTTGATTTGTGTCGACTGAGATTTTCACCTAGAACCCAAAGGGGGGGGTAGGGGGGGTATTGCCACTTTTCATGGAAAAATGAGAAAAATTAAATTTTCTAAAAATGAAATAAATGCCTTCTATACACCTCAAACATTCACTCTAAAATAGAAGATTGTGTTTTTTCGCAAAAGTTTTAGAAATTTTGGCTCTTTTAGTAACAATAACACTTGCGCTGAAGCATTTTTTATGCTCATTTCTTGTCTTTCAGGATTTATTCTGAGTTTTATTTTATTTATTTGATGAAAATGAACAACAATACACACCATGGAAACATTTTTGTTTGATTTGTGTCGACTGAGATTTTCACCTAGAACCCAAAGGGGGGGGTATTGCCACTTTTCATGGAAAAATGAGAAAAATTAAATTTTCTAAAAATGAAATAAATGCCTTCTATACACCTCAAACATTCACTCTAAAATAGAAGATTGTGTTTTTTTCGCAAAAGTTTTAGAAATTTTGCCTCTTTTAGTAACAATAACACTTGCGCTGAAGCATCTTTTATGCTCATTTCTTGTCTTTCAGGATTTATTCTGAGTTTTATTTTATTTATTTGATGAAAATGAACAACAATACACACCATGGAAACATTTTTGTTTGATTTGTGTCGACTGAGATTTTCACCTAGAACCCAAAGGGGGGGGTATTGGCACTTTTCATGGAAAAATGTGAAAAATTAAATTTTCTAAAAATGAAATAAATGCCTTCTATACACCTCAAACATTCACTCTAAAACAGAAGATTGTGGTTTTTTCGCAATATTTTTAGAAATTTTGGCTCTTATAATAAGAATAACACTTGCGCTGAAGCATCTTTTATGCTCATTTCTTGTCTTTCAGGATTTATTCTGGGTTTAATTTTGTTTATTTGATGAAAATGAACAACAATACACACCATGGAAACATTTTTGTTTGATTTGCGTCAAGTGAGATTTTCACCTAGAACCCAAAGGAGGGGGTATTGGCACTTTTCATGGAAAAATCTGAAAAATTAAATTTTCTAAAAATTAAATAAATGCCTTCTATACACCTCAAACATTCACTCTAAAACTGAAAATTGTTGCTTTTTCGCAATATTTTTAGAAATTTGGGCTCTTTTAGTATTATTAACACTTGCACTGAAGCATCTTTTATGCTCATTTCTTGTCTTTCAGGATTAATTCTGGGTTTTTTTTGTTTATTTGATGAAAATGAACAACAATACACACCATGGAAACATTTTTGTTTGATTTGTGTGTAGTGAGATTTTCACCTAGAACCCAAAGGGGGGGGTATTGGCACTTTTCATGGAAAAATGTGAAAAATTAAATTTTCTAAAAATGAAATAAATGCCTTCTATACACCTCAAACATTCACTCTAAAACTGAAAATTGTTGCTTTTCGCAATATTTTTAGAAATTTGGGCTCTTATAGTAAGAATAACACTTGCGCTGAAGCATCTTTTATGCTCATTTCTTGTCTTTCAGGATTTATTCTGGGTTTAATTTTGTTTATTTGATGAAAATGAACAACAATACACACCATGGAAACATATTTGTTTGATTTGTGTCGAGTGAGATTTTCACCTAGAACCCAAAGGGGGGGGGGTATTGGCACTTTTCATGGAGAAATGAGAAAAATTAAATTTTCTAAAAATGAAATAAATGCCTTCTATACACCGCAAACATTCACTCTAAAATAAAGATTGTGGTTTTTTCGCAATATTTTTAGAAATTTGGGCTCTTATAATAAGAATAACACTTGCGCTGAGGCATCTTTTATGCTCATTTCTTGTCTTTCAGGATTTATTCTGGGTTTAATTTTGTTTATTTGATGAAAATGAACAACAATACACACCATGGAAACATTTTTGTTTGATTTGTGTCGAGTGAGATTTTCACCTAGAACCCAAAGGGGCTTCTATACACCTCAAACATTCACTCTAAAACTGAAAATTGTTGCTTTTTCGCAATATTTTTAGAAATTTGGGCTCTTTTAGTAACATTAACACTTGCGCTGAAGCATCTTTTATGCTCATTTCTTGTCTTTCAGGATTAATTCTGGGTTTTTTTGTTTATTTGATGAAAATGAACCACAATACACACCATGGAAACATTTTTGTTTGATTTGTGTCGAGTGAGATTTTCACCTAGAACCCAAAGGGGGGGTTTTGGCCCTTTTCATGGAAAAATGTGAAAAATTAAATTTTCTAAAAATGAAATAAATGCCTTCTATACACCTCAAACATTCATTCTAAAAAAGAAGATTGTGGTTTTTCGCATTATTTTTAGAAATTTGGGCTCTAATAGTAAGAATAACACTTGCGCTGAAGCATCTTTTATGCTCATTTCTACTTTTTCAGGACTTATTCTGGGTTTAATTTTGTTTATTTGATGAACATGAACAACAATACACACCATGGAAACATTTTTTTTTGATTTGTGTCGACTAAGATTTTCACCTAGAACCCAAAGGGGGGGGTATTGCCACTTTTCATGGAAAAATGAGAAAAATTAAATTTTCTAAAAATGAAATAAATGCCTTCTATACACCTCAAACATTCACTCTAAAATAGAAGATTGTGTTTTTTTCGCAAAAGTTTTAGAAATTTTGGCTCTTTTAGTAACAATAACACTTGCGCTGAAGCATTTTTTATGCTCATTTCTTGTCTTTCAGGATTTATTCTGGGTTTTATTTTATTTATTTGATGAAAATGAACAACAATACACACCATGGAAACATTTTTGTTTGATTTGTGTCGACTGAGATTTTCACCTAGAACCCAAAGGGGGGGGTATTGCCACTTTTCATGGAAAAATGAGAAAAATTAAATTTTCTAAAAATGAAATAAATGCCTTCTATACACCTCAAACATTCACTCTAAAATAGAAGATTGTGTTTTTTCGCAAAAGTTTTAGAAATTTTGGCTCTTTTAGTAACAATAACACTTGCGCTGAAGCATCTTTTATGCTCATTTCTTGTCTTTCAGGATTTATTCTGAGTTTTATTTTATTTATTTGATGAAAATGAACAACAATACACACCATGGAAACATTTTTGTTTGATTTGTGTCGAGTGAGATTTTCACCTAGAACCCAAAGGGGGGGTATTGGCACTTTTCAGGGAAAAATGAGAAAAATTAAATTTTCTAAAAATTAAATAAATGCCTTCTATACACTTCAAACATTCACTCTAAAACTGAAAATTGTTGCTTTTCGCAATATTTTTAGAAATTTGGGCTCTTTTAGTAACATTAACACTTGCGCTGAAGCATCTTTTATGCTCATTTCTTGTCTTTCAGGATTAATTCTGGGTTTTTTTGTTTATTTGATGAAAATGAACAACAATACACACCATGGAAACATTTTTGTTTGATTTGTGTCGAGTGAGATTTTCACCTAGAACCCAAAGGGGGGGTATTGGCACTTTTCATGGAAAAATGTGAAAAATTAAATTTTCTAAAAATGAAATAAATGCCTTCTATACACCTCAAACATTCACTCTAAAAAAGAGGATTGTGGTTTTTTCGCAATATTTTTAGAAATTTGGGCTCTTATAATAAGAATAACACTTGCGCTGAAGCATCTTTTATGCTCATTTCTTGTCTTTCAGGATTTATTCTGAGTTTTATTTTATTTATTTGATGAAAATGAACAACAATACACACCATGGAAACGTTTTTGTTTGATTTGTGTCGACTGAGATTTTCACCTAGAACCCAAAGGGGGGGGTATTGGCACTTTTCATGGAAAAATGTGAAAAATTAAATTTTCTAAAAATGAAATAAATGCCTTCTATACACCTCAAACATTCACTCTAAAAAAGAGGATTGTGGTTTTTCGCAATATTTTTAGAAATTTTGGCTCTTATAATAAGAATAACACTTGCGCTGAAGCATCTTTTATGCT
>NW_027287023.1:0-148728 GCF_022747635.1 Hetaerina americana | reverse complement strand
GAGAAATGTGAAAAATTAAAATTTCTAAAATGAAATAAATGCCTTCTAAACACCTCAAACATTCACTCTAAAACAGAAGATTGTTGTTTCCGCAATATTTTTAGAAATTTGGGCTCTTTTAGTAACATTAACACTTTCGCTGAAGCATCTTTTATGCTCATTTCTTGTCTTTAATGATTTATTCTGGGTTTTATTTGTTTATTTGATGAAAATAAACAACAATACACACCATCGAAACATTTTTTTTGATTCGTGTCGAGTGAGATTTTCACCTAGAACCCAAAAGGGGGGGTATTGGCACTTTTCATGAAAAAATGTGAAAATTAAAATTTCTAAAAATGAAATAAATGCCTTCTATACACCTCAAACATTCACTCTATAATGGAAGATTGTTGTTTTCCGCAATATTTTTGGAAATTTGGGCTCTTTTACTAACATTAACACTTGCGCTGAGGCATCTTTTATGCTCATTTCTTGTCTTTAATGATTTATTCTGGGCTTTTTTTTGTTTATTTGATGAAAATGAACAACAATACACACCATCGAAGCATTTTTTTTGATTCGTGTCGAGTCAGATTTTCAACTAGAACCCAAAAGGGGGGGTATTGGCACTTTTCATGGAAAAATGTGAAAAATTAAAATTTTAAAAATGAAATAAATGTCTTCTATACACCTCAAACATTCACTCTATAATGGAAGATTGTTGTTTTTCGCAATATTTTTGGAAATTTGGGCTCTTTTACTAACATTAACACTTGCGCTGAGGCATCTTTTAGGCTCATTTCTGGTCTTTTATGATTTATTCTGGGTTTTATTTTGTTTATTTGAAGAAAATGAACAACAATACACACCATGGAAACATTTTTGTTTGATTCGTTTCGAGTGAGATTTTCACCTAGAACCCAAAGGGTGGGGTATTGGCACTTTTCATGGGAAAATGTGAAAAATTAAAATTTCTAAAAATGAAATAAATGCCTTCTATACACCTCAAACATTCACTTTATAATGGAAGATTGTTGTTTTTCGCAATATTTTGGAAATTTGGCCTCTTTTACTAATATTAACACTTGCGCTGAGGCATCTTTTATGCTCATTTCTTGTCTTAAATGATTTATTCTGGGTTTTATTTTGTTTATTTGATGAAAATGAGCAACAATAAACACCATGGAAACATTTTTGTTTGATTTGTGTCGAGTGAGATTTTCACCTAGACCCCAAAGGGTGGGGTATTGGCACTTTTCATGGAAAAATATGAAAAATTAAAATTCTAAAAATGAAATAAATGCCTTCTATACACCTCAAACATTCACACTATAATGGAAGATTGTTGTTTTTCGCAATATTTTGGAAATTTTGGCTCTTTTACTAACATTAACACTTGCGCTGAGGCATCTTTTATGCTCATTTCTTGTCTTTAATGATTTATTCTGGGTTTTATTTTGTTTATTTGATGAAAATGACAAAAATACACACCATGGAAACATTTCTGTTTGATTCGTGTCGAGTTAGATTTCACCTAGAACCCAAAGGGGGGGGGTATTGGCACTTTTCATGGAAAAATGTGAAAAATTAAAATTTCTAAAAATGAAATAAATGCCTTCTATACACCTCAAACATTCACTCTATAATGGAAGACTGTTGTTTTTCGCAATATTTTTGGAAATTTGGGCTCTTTTACTAACATTAACACTTGCGCTGAGGCATCTTTTATGCTCAATTCTTGTCTTAATGATTTATTCTGGGTTTTTTTTTGTTTATTTGATTAAAATGAACAACAATATACACACCATGGAAACATTTTTGTTTGATTCGTGTCGAGTGAGATTTTCACATAGACCCAAAGGGGGGGGTATCGGCACTTTTCATGGAAAATGTGAAAAATTAAAATTTCTAAAAATGACATAAATGCCTTCTATACTCTCAAACATTCACTCTATAATGGAAGATTGTTGTTTTTCGCAATATTTTTGGAAATTTGGGCTCTTTTACTAACATTAACACTTGCGCTGAGGCATCTTTTATGGTCATTTCTTGTCTTTAATGTTTATTCTGGGTTTTATTTTGTTTATTTGATGAAAATTGAACAACAATACACACCATGGAATCATTTTGTTTGATTCGTGTCGAGTGAGAATATCACCTAGAACCCAAAGGGGGGGGTATGGCACTTTTCATGGAAAAATGTGAAAAATTAAAATTTCTAAAAAGGAAATAAATGCCTTCTATACACCTCAAACATTCACTCTATAATGGAAGATTGTATTTTTTCGCAATATTTTTGGAAATTTGTGCTCTTTTACTAATATTAACACTTTCGCTGAGGCATCTTTTATGCTCATTTCTTGTCTTTAATGATTTATTCTGGGTTTTATTTTGTTTATTTGATGAAAATGAACAACAATACACACAATCGAAACATTTTTTTTGATTCGTGTCGAGTCAGATTTTCACCTAGACCCCAAAGGGTGGGGTATTGGCACTTTTCATGGAAAAATGTGAAAAATTAAAATTCTAAAAATGACATAAATGCCTTCTATACTCTCAAACATTCACTCTATAATGGAAGATTGTTGTTTTTCGCAATATTTTTGGAAATTTGGGCTCTTTTACTAACATTAACACTTGCGCTGAGGCATCTTTTATGCTCATTTCTTGTCTTTAATGATTAATTCTGGGTTTTATTTTGTTTATTTGATGAAAATGAACAACAATACACACCATGGAAACATTTTTGTTTGATTCGTGTCGAGTGAGATTTTCACCTATAACCCAAAGGGGGGGTATTGGCACTTTTCATGGAAAAATGTGAAAAATTAAAATTTCTAAAAAGGAAATAAATGCCTTCTATACACCTCAAACATTCACTCTATAATGGAAGATTGTTGTTTTTTGCAATATTTTTGGAAATTTGTGCTCTTTTACTAACATTAACACTTGCGCTGAGGCATCTTTTATGCTCATTTCTTGACTTTAATGATTTATTCTGGGTTTTATTTTGTTTATTTGATGAAAATGAACAACAATACACACCATGGAAACATTTTTGTTTGATTCGTTTCGAGTGAGATTTTCACCTATAACCCAAATGGGGGAGTATTGGCAATTTTCATGGAAAAAATGTGAAAAATTAAAATTTCTAAAAATGAAATAAATGCCTTCTATACACCTCAAACATTCACTCTATAATGGAAGATTGTTGTTTTTCGCAATATTTTTGGAAATTTTGGCTCTTTTACTAATATTAACACTTGCGCTGAGGCACCTTTTATGCTCATTTCTGTCTTAAATGATTTATTCTGGTTTTATTTTGTTTATTTGATGAAAATGAACAACAATACACACCATGGAAACATTTTTGTTTGATTCGTGTCGAGTGAGATTTTCACCTAGACCCCAAAGGGTGGGGTATTGGCACTTTTCATGGAAAAATGTGAAAAATTAAAATTTCTAAAATGACATAAATGCCTTCTATACTCTCAAACATTCACTCTATAATGGAAGATTGTTGTTTTTTCGCAATATTTTTGGAAATTTGGGCCCTTTTACTAACATTAACACTTGCGCTGAGGCATCTTTTATGCTCATTTCTTGTCTTTAATGATTTATTCTGGGTTTTATTTTGTTTATTTGATGAAAATGAACAACAATACACACCATCGAAACATTTTTTTTGATTCGTGTCGAGTCAGATTTTCACCTATAACCCAAATGGGGGGTATTGGCAATTTTCATGGAAAAATGTGAAAAATTAAAATTTCTAAAAATGAAATAAATGCCTTCTATACACCTCAAACATTCACTCTATAATGGAAGATTGTTGTTTTTCGCAATATTTTTGAAATTTGGCTATTTTACTAATATTAACACTTGCCCTGAGGCATCTTTTATGCTCATTTCTTGTCTTAAATGATTTATTCTGGGTTTTATTTATTTTATTTGATGAAAATGAACAACAATACACACCATGGAAACATTTTTGTTTGATTTGTGTCGAGTGAGATTTTCACCTAGACCCCAAAGGGTGGGGTATTGGCACTTTTCATGGAAAAATGTGAAAAATTAAAATTTCTAAAAATGAAATAAATGCCTTCTATACACCTCAAACATTCACTCTATAATGGAAGACTGTTGTTTTCGCAATATTTTTGGAAATTTGGGCTCTTTTACTAACATTAACACTTGCGCTGAGCATCTTTTATGCTCATTTCTTGTCTTTAATGATTTATTCTGGGTTTTTTTTTGTTTATTTGATTAAAATGAACAACAATATACACACCATGGAAACATTTTTGTTTGATTCGTGTCGAGTGAGATTTTCACATAGACCCCAAAGGGGGGGGTATCGGCACTTTTCATGGAAAAATGTGAAAAATTAAAATTTCTAAAAATGACATAAATGCCTTCTATACTCTCAAACATTCACTCTATAATGGAAGATTGTTGTTTTTCGCAATATTTTTGGAAATTTGGGCTCTTTTACTAACATTAACACTTGCGCTGAGGCATCTTTTATGCTCATTTCTTGTCTTTAATGATTTATTCTGGGTTTTATTTTGTTTATTTGATGAAAATGAACAACAATACACACCATGGAATCATTTTTGTTTGATTCGTGTCGAGTGAGATTTTCACCTAGAACCCAAAGGGGGGGGTATTGGCACTTTTCATGGAAAAATGTGAAAAATTAAAATTTCTAAAAAGGAAATAAATGCCTTCTATACACCTCAAACATTCACTCTATAATGGAAGATTGTTGTTTTTCGCAATATTTTTGGAAATTTGTGCTCTTTTACTAACATTAACACTTTCGCTGAGGCATCTTTTATGCTCATTTCTTGTCTTTAATGATTTATTCTGGGTTTTATTTTGTTTATTTGATGAAAATGAACAACAATACACACCATGGAATCATTTTTGTTTGATTCGTATCGAGTGAGATTTTCACCTAGAACCCAAAGGGGGGGGTATTGGCACTTTTCATGGAAAAATGTGAAAAATTAAAATTTCTAAAAGGAAATAAATGCCTTCTATACACCTCAAACATTCACTCTATAATGGAAGATTGTTGTTTTTCGCAATATTTTTGGAAATTTGTGCTCTTTTACTAACATTAACACTTTCGCTGAGGCATCTTTTATGCTCATTTCTTGTCTTTAATGATTTATTCTGGGTTTTATTTTGTTTATTTGATGAAAATGAACAACAATACACACCATGGAATCATTTTTGTTTGATTCGTGTCGAGTGAGATTTTCACTAGAACCCAAATGGGGGGGTATTGGCACTTTTCATGGAAAAATGTGAAAATTAAAATTCTAAAAAGGAAATAAATGCCTTCTATACACCTCAAACATTCACTCTATAATGGAAGATTGTTGTTTTTCGCAATATTTTTGGAAATTTGTGCTCTTTTACTAACATTAACACTTTCGCTGAGGCATCTTTTATGCTCATTTCTTGTCTTTAATGATTTATTCTGGGTTTTATTTGTTTATTTGATGAAAATGAACAACAATACACACCATGGAATCATTTTTGTTTGATTCGTGTCGAGTGAGATTTTCACCTAGAACCCAAAGGGTATTGGCACTTTTCATGGAAAAAATGTGAAAAATTAAAATTTCTAAAAAGGAAATAAATGCCTTCTATACACCTCAAACATTCACTCTATAATGGAAGATTGTTGTTTTTCGCAATATTTTTGGAAATTTGTGCTCTTTTACTAACATTAACACTTTCGCTGAGGCATCTTTTATGCTCATTCTTGTCTTTAATGATTTATTCTGGTTTTATTTTGTTTATTTGATGAAAATGAACAACAATACACACCATGGAATCATTTTTGTTTGATTCGTGTCGAGTGAGATTTCACCTAGAACCCTAAGGGGGGGGTATTGGCACTTTTCATGAAAAATGTGAAAAATTAAAATTTCTAAAAAGGAAATAAATGCCTTCTATACACCTCAAACATTCACTCTATAATGGAAGATTGTTGTTTTTCGCAATATTTTGGAAATTTGTGCTCTTTTACTAACATTAACACTTTCGCTGAGGCATCTTTTATGCTCATTTCTTGTCTTTAATGATTTATTCTGGGTTTTATTTTGTTTATTTGATGAAAATGAACAACAATACACACCATGGAATCATTTTTGTTGATTCGTGTCGAGTGAGATTTTCACCTAGAACCCAAAGGGTATTGGCACTTTTCATGGAAAAATGTGAAAAATTAAAATTTCTAAAAAGGAAATAAATGCCTTCTATACACCTCAAACATTCACTCTATAATGGAAGATTGTTGTTTTTCGCAATATTTTTGGAAATTTGGGCTATTTTACTAATATTAACACTTGCCTGAGGCATCTTTTATGCTCATTTCTTGTCTTAAATGATTTATTCTGGATTTTATTTATTTTATTTGATGAAAATGAACAACAATACACACCATGGAAACATTTTTGTTTGATTTGTGTCGAGTGAGATTTTCACCTAGACCCCAAAGGGTGGGGTATTGGCACTTTTCATGGAAAAATGTGAAAAATTAAAATTTCTAAAAATGACATAAATGCCTTCTATACTCTCAAACATTCACTCTATAATGGAAGATTGTTGTTTTTCGCAATATTTTTGGAAATTTGGGCCCTTTTACTAACATTAACACTTGCGCTGAGGCATCTTTTATGCTCATTTCTTGTCTTTAATGATTTATTCTGGGTTTTATTTTGTTATTTGATGAAAATGAACAACAATACACACCATGGAATCATTTTTGTTTGATTCGTGTCGAGTGAGATTTTCACCTAGACCCCAAAGGGTGGGGTATTGGCACTTTTCATGGAAAAATGTGAAAAATTAAAATTTCTAAAAATGAAATAAATGCCTTCTATACACCTCAAACATTCACTCTATAATGGAAGACTGTTGTTTTTCGCAATATTTTTGGAAATTTGGGCTCTTTTACTAACATTAACACTTGCGCTGAGACATCTTTTATGCTCATTTCTTGTCTTTAATGATTTATTCTGGGTTTTTTTTTGTTTATTTGATTAAAATGAACAACAATATACACACCATGGAAACATTTTTGTTTGATTCGTGTCGAGTGAGATTTTCACATAGACCCCAAAGGGGGGGGTATCGGCACTTTTCATGGAAAAATGTGAAAAATTAAAATTTCTAAAAATGACATAAATGCCTTCTATACTCTCAAACATTCACTCTATAATGGAAGATTGTTGTTTTTCGCAATATTTTTGGAAATTTGGGCTCTTTTACTAACATTAACACTTGCGCTGAGGCATCTTTTATGCTCATTTCTTGTCTTTAATGATTTATTCTGGGTTTTATTTTGTTTATTTGATGAAAATGAACAACAATACACACCATGGAATCATTTTTGTTTGATTCGTGTCGAGTGAGATTTTCACCTAGAACCCAAAGGGGGGGTATTGGCACTTTTCATGGAAAAATGTGAAAAATTAAAATTTCTAAAAAGGAAATAAATGCCTTCTATACACCTCAAACATTCACTCTATAATGGAAGATTGTTGTTTTTCGCAATATTTTTGGAATTTGCGCTCTTATACTAACATTAACACTTTTGCTGAGGCATCTTTTATGCTCATTTCTTGTCTTTAATGATTTATTCTGGGTTTTATTTTGTTTATTTGATGAAAATGAACAACAATACACACCATGGAAACATTTTTGTTTGATTTGTGTCGAGTGAGATTTTCACCTAGACCCCAAAGGGTGGGGTATTGGCACTTTTCATGGAAAAATGTGAAAAATTAAAATTTCTAAAAATGAAATAAATGCCTTCTATACACCTCAAACATTCACTCTTTAATGGAAGACTGTTGTTTTTCGCAATATTTTTGGAAATTTGGGCACTTTTACTAACATAAACACTTGTGCCGAGGCATCTTTTATGCTCATTTCATGTCTTTAATGATTTATTCTGGGTTTTTTTTTGTTTATTTGATTAAAATGAACAACAATACACACCATGGAAACATTTTTGTTTGATTCGTGTCGAGTGGGATTTTCACATAGACCCCAAAGGGGGTGGTATTGGCACTTTTCATGGAAAAATGTGAAAAATTAAAATTTCTAAAAATGACATAAATGCCTTCTATACTCTCAAACATTCACTCTTTAATGGAAGATTGTTGTTTTTCGCAATATTTTTGGAAATTTGGGCTCTTTTACTAACATTAACACTTGCGCCGAGGCATCTTTTATGCTCATTTCTTGTCTCTAATGATTTATTCTGGGTTTTATTTAGTTTATTTGATGAAAATGAACAACAACACACACCATGGAATCATTTTTGTTTGATTCGTGTCGAGTGAGATTTTCACCTAGAACCCAAAGGGGGGGGTATTGGCACTTTTCATGGAAAAATGTGAAAAAATTAAAATTTCTAAAAAGGAAATAAATGCCTTCTATACACCTCAAACATTCACTCTATAATGGAAGATTGTTGTTTTCACAATATTTTTGGAAATTTGTGCTCTTTTACTAACATTAACACCTTCGCTGAGGCACCTTTTATGCTCATTTCTTGACTTTAATGATTTATTCTGGGTTTTATTTTGTTTATTTGATGAAAATGAACAACAATACACACCATGGAAACATTTTTGTTTGATTCGTGTCGAGTGAGATTTTCACCTATAACCCAAATGGGGGAGTATTGGCAATTTTCATGGAAAAATGTGAAAAATTAAAATTTCTAAAAATGAAATAAATGCCTTCTATACACCTCAAACATTCACTCTATAATGGAAGATTGTTGTTTTTCGCAATATTTTTGGAAATTTGGGCTCTTTTACTAACAGTAATACTTGCGCTGAGGCATCTTTTATGCTCATTTCTTGTCTTAATGATTTATTCTGGGTTTTATTTTGTTAATTTGATGAAAATGAACAACAATACACACCATGGAAACATTTTTGTTTGGTTCGTGTCGAGTTAGATTTTCACCTAGAAGCCAAAGGTATTGGCACTTTTCATGGAAAAATGTGAAAAATTAAAATTTCTAAAATGACATAAATGCCTTCTATACTCTCAAACATTCACTCTATAATGGAAGATTGTTGTTTTCGCAATATTTTTGGAAATTTGGGCTCTTTTACTAACATTAACACTTGCGCTGAGGCATCTTTTATGCTCATTTCTTGTCTTTAATGATTTATTCTGGGTTTTATTTTGTTTATTTGATGAAAATGAACAACAATACACACCATCGAAACATTTTTTTTGATTCGTGTCGAGTCAGATTTTCACCTATAACCCAAATGGGGGGTATTGGCAATTTTCATGGAAAAATGTGAAAAATTAAAATTTCTAAAAATGAAATAAATGCCTTCTATACACCTCAAACATTCACTCTATAATGGAAGATTGTTGTTTTTCGCAATATTTTTGGAAATTTGGGCTCTTTTATTAATATTAACACTTGCGCTGAGGCATCTTTTATGCTCATTTCTTGTCTTAAATGATTTATTCTGGGTTTTATTTATTTTATTTGATGAAAATGAACAAGAATACACACCATGGAAACATTTTTGTTTGATTTGTGTCGAGGGAGATTTTCACCTAGACCCCAAAGGGTGGGGTATTGGCACTTTTCATGGAAAAATGTGAAAAATTAAAATTTCTAAAAATGAAATAAATGCCTTCTATACACCTCAAACATTCACTCTTTAATGGAAGACTGTTGTTTTTCGCAATATTTTTGGAAATTTGGGCTCTTTTACTAACATAAACACTTGTGCTGAGGCATCTTTTATGCTCATTTCATATCTTTAATGATTTATTCTGGGTTTTTTTTGTTTTTTTGATTAAAATGAGCAACAATACACACCATGGAAACATTTTTGTTTGATTCGTGTCGAGTGAGATTTTCACATAGACCCCAAAGGGATGGGTATTGGCACTTTTCATGGAAAAATGTGAAAAATTAAAATTTCTAAAAATGAAATAAATGCCTTCTATACACCTCATACATTCACTCTTTAATGGAAGATTGTTGTTTTTCGAAATATTTTTGGAAATTTGGGCTCTTTTACTAACATTAACACTTGCGCTGAGGCATCTTTATGCTCATTTCTTGTCTTTGATGATTTATTCTGGGTTTTATTTTGTTTATTTGAAGAAAATGAACAACAATACACAACATGGAAACATTTTTGTTTGATTCGTGTCGAGTGAGATTTTCACCTAGAACCCAAAGGGGGGGGTATTGGCAATTTTCATGGAAAAATGTGAAAAATTAAAATTTCTAAAAATGAAATAAATGCCTTCTATACACCTCATACATTCACTCTTTAATGGAAGATTGTTGTTTTTCGCAATATTTTTGGAAATTTGGGCTCTTTTACTAACCCTAACACTTGCGCTGAGGCATCTTTTATGCTCATTTCTTGTCTTTAATGATTTATTCTGGTTTTATTTTGTTTATTTGAAGAAAATGAACAACAATACACACCATTGAAACATTTTTGTTTGATTCGTGTCGAGTGAGATTTTTACCTAAGAACTTTTCATGGAAAAATGTGAAAAATTAAAATTTCTAAAAATGAAATAAATGCCTTCTATAACCCTCCAACATTCACTCTAAAATGGAAGATTGTTGTTTTTCGCAATATTTTTGGAAATTTGGGCTCTTTTACTAACATTAACACTTGCGCTGAGGCATCTTTTATGCTCATTTCTTTTCTTTAATGATTTATTCTGGGTTTTATTTTGTTTATTTGATGAAAATGAACAACAATACACACCATGGAAACATTTTTGTTTGATTCGGGTCGAGTGAGATTTTCACCTATAACCAAAATGGGGGAGTATTGGCAATTTTCATGGAAAAATGTGAAAAATTAAAATTTCTAAAAATGAAATAAATGCCTCCTATACACCTCAAACATTCACTCTATAATGGAAGATTGTTGTTTTTCGCAATATTTTTGGAAATTTGGGCTCTTTTACTAATATTTACACTTGCGCTGAGGCATCTTTTATGCTCATTTCCAGTCTTAAATGATTTATTCTGGGTTTTATTTTGTTTATTTGATGAAAATGAACAACAATACACACAATGGAAACATTTTTGTTTGATTTGTGTCGAGTGAGATTTTCACCTAGACCCCAAAGGGTGGGGTATTGGCACTTTTCATTGAATAAAGTGAAAAATTAAAATTTCTAAAAATGAAATAAATGCCTTCTATACACCTCAAACATTCATTCTTTAATGGAAGATCGTTGTTTTTCGCAATATTTTTGGAAATTTGGGCTCTTTTACTAACATAAACACTTGCGCTGAGGCATCTTTTATGCTCATTTCTTGTCTTTAATGATTTATTCTGGGTTTTATTTTGTTTATTTGAAGAAAATGAACAACAATACACAACATGGAAACATTTTTGTTTGATTCGTGTCGAGTGAGATTTTCACCTAGAACCCAAAGGGGGGGGTATTGGCAATTTTCATGGAAAAATGTGAAAAATTACAATTTCTAAAAATGAAATAAATGCCTTTTATACACCTCAAACATTCACTCTAAAATGGAAGATTGTTTTTTTTCGCAATATTTTTGGAAATTTGGTCTCTTTTACTAACATTAACACTTGCGCTGAGGCATCTTTTATGCTCATTTCTTGTCTTTAATGATTTATTCTTGGTTTTATTTTGTTTATTTGATGAAAATGAACAACAATACACACCATGGAAACATTTTTGTTTGATTTGTGTCGAGTGAGATTTTCACCTAGACCCCAAAGGGTGGGAAATTGGCACTTTTCATGGAAAAATATGAAAAATTAAAATTTCTAAAAATGAAATAAATGCCTTCTATACACCTCAAACATTCACACTATAATGGAAGATTGTTGTTTTTCGCAATATTTTTGGAAATTTTGGCTCTTTTACTAACATTAACACTTGCGCTGAGGCATCTTTTATGCTCATTTCTTGTCTTTAATGATTTATTCTGGGTTTTATTTTGTTTATTTGATGAAAATGAACAACAATACTCACCATGGAAACATTTTTGTTTGATTCGTGTCGAGTGAGATTTTCACCGAGAACCCAAAGGGGGGTATTGGAACTTTTCATGGAAAAATGTAAAAAATTAAAATTTCTAAAAATGAAATAAATGCCTTCTATACACCTCAAACATTCACTCTATAATGGAAGACTGTTGTTTTTCGCAATATTTTTGGAAATTTTGGCTCTTTTACTAACATTAACACTTGCGCTGAGGCATCTTTTATGCTCATTTCTTGTCTTTAATGATTTATTCTGGGTTTTTTTTTGTTTATTTGATTAAAATGAACAACAATATACACACCATGGAAACATTTTTGTTTGATTCGTGTCGAGTGAGATTTTCACTTAGACCCCAAAGGGTGGGGTATTGGCACTTTTCATGGAAAAATATGAAAAATTAAAATTTCTAAAAATGAAATAAATGCCTTCTATACACCTCAAACATTCACACTATAATGGAAGATTGTTGTTTTTCGCAATATTTTTGGAAATTTTGGCTCTTTTACTAACATTAACACTTGCGCTGAGGCATCTTTTATGCTCATTTCTTGTCTTTAATGATTTATTCTGGGTTTTATTTTGTTTATTTGATGAAAATGAACAACAATACACACCATGGAAACATTTTTGTTTGATTTGTGACGAGTGAGATTTTCACCTAGACCCCAAAGGGTGGGGTATTGGCACTTTTCATTGAATAATGTGAAAAATTAAAATTTCTAAAAATGAAATAAATGCCTTCTATACACCTCAAACATTCACTCTTTAATGGAAGATCGTTGTTTTTCGCAATATTTTTGGAAATTTGGGCTCTTTTACTAACATAAACACTTGCGCTGAGGCATCTTTTATGCTCATTTCTTGTCTTTAATGATTTATTCTGGGTTTTATTTTGTTTATTTGAAGAAAATGAACAACAATACACAACATGGAAACATTTTTGTTTGATTCGTGTCGAGTGAGATTTTCACCTAGAACCCAAAGGGGGGGGGTAATGGCAATTTTCATGGAAAAATGTGAAAAATTAAAATTTCTAAAAATGAAATAAATGCCTTCTATACACCTCAAACATTCACTCTATAATGGAAGATTGTTGTTTTTCGCAATATTTTTGGAAATTTGGGCTCTTTTACTAACACTAACACTTGCGCTGAGGCATCTTTTATGCTCATTTCTTGTCTTTAATGATTTATTCTGGGTTTTATTTTGTTTATTTGAAGAAAATGAACAACAATACACACCAATGAAACATTTTTGTTTGATTCGTGTCGAGTGAGATTTTCACCTAAAAACTTTTCATGGAAAAATGTGAAAAATTAAAATTTCTAAAAATGAAATAAATGCCTTCTATACACCTCAAACATTCACTCTAAAATGGAATATTGTTGTTTTTCGCAATATTTTTGGAAATTTGGGCTCTTTTACTAACATTAACACTTGCGCTGAGGCATCTTTTATGCTCATTTCTTGTCTTTAATGATTTATTCTGGGTTTTATTTTGTTTATTTGATGAAAATGAACAACAATACACACCATGGAAACATTTTTGTTTGATTCGTGGCGAGTGAGATTTTCACCTAGAACCCAAAGGGGGGGGTATTGGCACTTTTCATGGAAAAATGTGAAAAATTAAAATTTCTAAAAATGAAATAAATGCCTTCTATACACCTCAAACATTCACTCTATAATGGAAGACTGTTGTTTTTCGCAATATTTTTGGAAATTTTGGCTCTTTTACTAACATTAACACTTGCGCTGAGGCATCTTTTATGCTCATTTCTTGTCTTTAATGATTTATTCTGGGTTTTCTTTTTTTATTTGATTAAAATGAACAACAATATACACACCATGGAAACATTTTTGTTTGATTCGTGTCGAGTGAGATTTTCACATAGACCCCAAAGGGGGGGGTATTGGCACTTTTCATGGAAAAATGTGAAAAATTAAAATTTCTAAAAATGAAATAAATGCCTTCTATACACCTCAAACATTCACTCTATAATGGAAGACTGTTGTTTTTCGCAATATTTTTGGAAATTTGGGCTCTTTTACTAACATAAACACTTGCGCTGAGGCATCTTTTATGCTCATTTCTTGTCTTTAATGATTTATTCTGGGTTTTATTTTGTTTATTTGAAGAAAATGAACAACAATACACAACATGGAAACATTTTTGTTTGATTCGTGTCGAGTGAGATTTTCACCTAGAACCCAAAGGGGGGGGTATTGGCAATTTTCATGGAAAAATGTGAAAAATTAAAATTTCTAAAAATGAAATAAATGCCTTCTATACACCTCAAACATTCACTCTATAATGGAAGATTGTTGTTTTTCGCAATATTTTTGGAAATTTGGGCTCTTTTACTAACACTAACACTTGCGCTGAGGCATCTTTTATGCTCATTTCTTGTCTTTAATGATTTATTCTGGGTTTTATTTTGTTTATTTGAAGAAAATGAACAACAATACACACCAATGAAACATTTTTGTTTGATTCGTGTCGAGTGAGATTTTCACCTAAAAACTTTTCATGGAAAAATGTGAAAAATTAAAATTTCTAAAAATGAAATAAATGCCTTCTATACACCTCAAACATTCACTCTAAAATGGAATATTGTTGTTTTTCGCAATATTTTTGGAAATTTGGGCTCTTTTACTAACATTAACACTTGCGCTGAGGCATCTTTTATGCTCATTTCTTGTCTTTAATGATTTATTCTGGGTTTTATTTTGTTTATTTGATGAAAATGAACAACAATACACACCATGGAATCATTTTTGTTTGATTCGTGCCGAGTGAGATTTTCACCTAGAACCCAAAGGGGGGGGGGTATTGGCACTTTTCATGGAAAAATGTGAAAAATTAAAATTTCTAAAAATGAAATAAATGCCTTCTATACACCTCAAACATTCACTCTATAATGGAAGATTGTTGTTTTTCGCAATATTTTTGGAAATTTGGGCTCTTTTACTAACACTAACACCTTCGCTGAGGCATCTTTTATGCTCATTTCTTGACTTAAATGATTTATTCTTGGTTTTATTTTGTTTATTTGATGAAAATGAACAACAATACACAACATGGAAACATTTTTGTTTGATTCGTGTCGAGTGAGATTTTCACCTAGACCCCAAAGGGTGGGGTATTGGCACTTTTCATGGAATAATGTGAAAAATTAAAATTTCTAAAAATGAAATAAATGCCTTCTATAAACCTCAAACATTCACTCTATAATGGAAGATTGTTGTTTTTCGCAATATTTTTGGAAATTTGGGCTCTTTTACTAACATAAACACTTGTGCTGAGGCATCTTTTATGCTCATTTCTAGTCTTTAATGATTTATTCTGGGTTTTATTTTGTTTATTTGAAGAAAATGAACAACAATACACAACATGGAAACATTTTTGTTTGATTCGTGTCGAGTGAGATTTTCACCTAGAACCCAAAGGGGGGGGTATTGGCAATTTTCATGGAAAAATGTGAAAAATTAAAATTTCTAAAAATGAAATAAATGCCTTCTATACACCTCAAACATTCACTCTATAATGGAAGATTGTTGTTTTTCGCAATATTTTTGGAAATTTGGGCTCTTTTACTAACATTAATACTTGCTCTGAGGCATCTTTTATGCTCATTTCTGGATTTTAATGATTTATTCTGGGTTTTGTTTTGTTTATTTGAAGAAAATGAACAACAATACACACCATGGAAACATTTTTGTTTGATTCGTGTCGAGTGAGATTTTCAGGGGGGGTATTGGCACTTTTCATGGAATAATGTGAAAAATTAAAATTTCTAAAAATGAAATAAATGCCTTCTATACACCTCAAACATTCACTCTATAATGGAAGATTGTTGTTTTTCGCAATATTTTTGAAAATTTGGGCTCTTTTACTAACATTAACACTTGCGCTGAGGCATCTTTTATGCTCATTTCTTGTCTTTAATGATTTATTCTGGGTTTTTTTTTTGTTTATTTGATTAAAATGAACAACAATATACACACCATGGAAACATTTTTGTTTGATTCGTGTCGAGTGAGATTTTCACATAGACCCCAAAGGGGGGGTATTGGCACTTTTCATGGAAAAATGTGAAAAATTAAAATTTCTAAAAATGACATAAATGCCTTCTATACTCTCAAACATTCACTCTATAATGGAAGATTGTTGTTTTTCGCAATATTTTTGGAAATTTGGGCTCTTTTACTAACATTAACACTTGCGCTGAGGCATCTTTTATGCTCATTTCTTGTCTTTAATGATTTATTCTGGGTTTTATTTTGTTTATTTGATGAAAATGAACAACAATACACACCATGGAATCATTTTTGTTTGATTCGTGTCGAGTGAGATTTTCACCTAGAACCCAAATGGGGGGGTATTGGCAATTTTCATGGAAAAATGTGAAAAATTAAAATTTCTAAAAATGAAATAAATGCTTCTATACACCTCAAACATTCACTCTATAATGGAGGATTGTTGTTTTTCGCAATATATTTGGAAATTTGGGCTCTTTTACTAATATAAACACTTGCGCTGAGGCATCTTTTATGCTCATTTCTTGTCTTAAATGATTTATTCTGGGTTTTATTTATTTTATTTGATGAAAATGAACAACAATACACACCATGGAAACATTTTTGTTTGATTCGTGTCGAGTGAGATTTTCACCTAGACCCCAAAGGGTGGGGTATTGGCACTTTTCATGGAAAAATGTGAAAAATTAAAATTTCTAAAAAAGAAATAAATGCCTTCTATACACCTCAAACATTCACTCTTTAATGGAAGATTGTTGTTTTTCGCAATATTTTTGGAAATTTGGGCTCTTTTACTAACATAAACACTTGTGCTGAGGCATCTTTTATGCTCATTTCATGTCTTTAATGATTTATTCTGGGTTTTTTTGTTTATTTCATTAAAATGAACAACAATACACACCATGGAAACATTTTTGTTTGATTCGTGTCGAGTGAGATTTTCACATAGACCCCAAAGGGGGGGTATTGGCACTTTTCATGGAAAAATGTGAAAAATTAAAATTTCTAAAAATGACATAAATGCCTTCTATACTCTCAAACCTTCACTCTATAATGAAAGATTGTTGTTTTTCGCTATATTTTTGGAAATTTGGGCTCTTTTACTAACATTAACACTTGCGCTGAGGCATCTTTTATGCTCATTTCTTGTCTTTAATGATTTATTCTGGGTTTTATTTTGTTTATTTGATGAAAATGAACAACAATACACACCATGGAATCATTTTTGTATGATTCGTGTCGAGTGATTTTTTCACCTAGAACCCAAAGGGGGGGGTATTGGCAATTTTCATGGAAAAATGTGAAAAATTAAAATTTCTAAAAATGAAATAAATGCCTTCTATACACCTCATACATTCACTCTTTAATGGAAGATTGTTGTTTTTCGCAATATTTTTGGAAATTTGGGCTCTTTTACTAACTCTAACACTTGCGCTGAGGCATCTTTTATGCTCATTTCTTGTCTTTAATGATTTATTCTGGGTTTTATTTTGTTTATTTGAAGAAAATGAACAACAATACACACCATTGAAACATTTTTGTTTGATTCGTGTCGAGTGAGATTTTTACCTAAGAACTTTTCATGGAAAAATGTGAAAAATTAAAATTTCTAAAATGAAATAAATGCCTTCTATACACCTCAAACATTCACTCTAAAATGGAAGATTGTTGTTTTTCGCAATATTTTTGGAAATTTGGGCTCTTTTACTAACATTAACACTTGCGCTGAGGCATCTTTTATGCTCATTTCTTGTCTTTAATGATTTATTCTGGGTTTTATTTTGTTTATTTGATGAAAATGAACAACAATACACACCATGGAAACATTTTTGTTTGATTCGGGTCGAGTGAGATTTTCACCTATAACCAAAATGGGGGAGTATTGGCAATTTTCATGGAAAAATGTGAAAAATTAAAATTTCTAAAAATGAAATAAATGCCTCCTATACACCTCAAACATTCACTCTATAATGGAAGATTGTTGTTTTTCGCAATATTTTTGGAAATTTGGGCTCTTTTACTAATATTTACACTTGCGCTGAGGCATCTTTTATGCTCATTTCCAGTCTTAAATGATTTATTCTGGGTTTTATTTTGATTATTTGATGAAAATGAACAACAATACACACCATGGAAACATTTTTGTTTGATTTGTGTCGAGTGAGATTTTCACCTAGACCCCAAAGGGTGGGGTATTGGCACTTTTCATTGAATAAAGTGAAAAATTAAAATTTCTAAAAATGAAATAAATGCCTTCTATACACCTCAAACATTCACTCTATAATGGAAGATTGTTGTTTTTCGCAATATTTTTGGAAATTTGGGCTCTTTTACTAACACTAACACTTGCGCTGAGGCATCTTTAATGCTCATTTCTTGTTTTTAATGATTTATTCTGGGTTTTATTTTGTTTATTTGAAGAAAATGAACAACAATACACACCATTGAAACATTTTTGTTTGATTCGTGTGGAGTGAGATTTTCACCTAAGAACTTTTCATGGAAAAATGTGAAAAATTAAAATTTCTAAAAATGAAATAAATGCCTTTTATACACCTCAAACATTCACTCTAAAATGGAAGATTGTTGTTTTTCGCAATATTTTTGGAAATTTGGTCTCTTTTACTAACATTAACACTTGCGCTGAGGCATCTTTAATGCTCATTTCTTGTCTTTAATGATTTATTCTGGGTTTTATTTTGTTTATTTGATGAAAATGAACAACAATACACACCATGGAAACATTTTTGTTTGATTTGTGTCGAGTGAGATTTTCACCTAGACCCCAAAGGGTGGGGTATTGGCACTTTTCATGGAAAAATATGAAAAATTAAAATTTCTAAAAATGAAATAAATGCCTTCTATACACCTCAAACATTCACACTAGAATGGAAGATTGTTGTTTTTCGCAATATTTTTGGAAATTTTGGCTCTTTTACTAACATTAACACTTGCGCTGAGGCATCTTTTATGCTCATCTCAATGATTTATTCTGGGTTTTATTTTGTTTATTTGATGAAAATGAACAACAATACACACCATGGAAACATTTTTGTTTTATTCCTGTCGAGTGAGATTTTCACCTAGAACCCAAAGGGGGGGGGTATTGGCACTTTTCATGGAAAAATGTGAAAAATTAAAATTTCTAAAAATGAAATAAATGCCTTCTATACACCTCAAACATTCACTCTATAATGGAAGACTGTTGTTTTTCGCAATATTTTTGGAAATTTTGGCTCTTTTACTAACATTAACACTTGCGCTGAGGCATCTTTTATGCTCATTTCTTGTCTTTAATGATTTATTCTGGGTTTTTTTTTTGTTTATTTGATTAAAATGAACAACAATATACACACCATGGAAACATTTTTGTTTGATTCGTGTCGAGTGAGATTTTCACTTAGACCCCAAAGGGTGGGGTATTGGCACTTTTCATGGAAAAATATGAAAAATTAAAATTTCTAAAAATGAAATAAATGCCTTCTATACACCTCAAACATTCACACTATAATGGAAGATTGTTGTTTTTCGCAATATTTTTGGAAATTTTGGCTCTTTTACTAACATTAACACTTGCGCTGAGGCATCTTTTATGCTCATTTCTTGTCTTTAATGATTTATTCTGGGTTTTATTTTGTTTATTTGATGAAAATGAACAACAATACACACCATGGAATCATTTTTGTTTGATTCGTGTCGAGTGAGATTTTCACCTAGAACCCAAAGGGGGGGGTATTGGCACTTTTAATGGAAAAATGTGAAAAATTAAAATTTCTAAAAAGGAAATAAATGCCTTCTATACACCTCAAACATTCACTCTATAATGGAAGATTGTTGTTTTTCGCAATATTTTTGGAAATTTGGGCTCTTTTACTAATATTAACACCTACGCTGAGGCATCATTTATGCTCATTTCCTGTCTTAAATGATTTATTCTGGGTTTTATTTTGTTTATTTGATGAAAATGAACAACAATACACACCATGGAAACATTTTTGTTTGATTTGTGTCGAGTGAGATTTTCACCTAGACCCCAAAGGGTGGTGTATTGGCACTTTTCATTGAATAATGTGAAAAATTAAAATTTCTAAAAATGAAATAAATGCCTTCTATACACCTCAAACATTCACTCTATAATGGAAGATCGTTGTTTTTCGCAATATTTTTGGAAATTTGGGCTCTTTTACTAACATAAACACTTGCGCTGAGGCGTCTTTTATGCTCATTTCTTGTCTTTAATGATTTATTCTGGGTTTTATTTTGTTTATTTGAAGAAAATGAACAACAATACACAACATGGAAACATTTTTGTTTGATTCGTGTCGAGTGAGATTTTCACCTAGAACCCAAAGGGGGGGGTATTGGCAATTTTCATGGAAAAATGTGAAAAATTAAAATTTCTAAAAATGAAATAAATGCCTTCTATACACCTCAAACATTCACTCTATAATGGAAGATTGTTGTTTTTCGCAATATTTTTGGAAATTTGGGCTCTTTTACTAACACTAACACTTGCGCTGAGGCATCTTTTATGCTCATTTCTTGTCTTTAATGATTTATTCTGGGTTTTATTTTGTTTATTTGAAGAAAATGAACAACAATACACACCAATGAAACATTTTTGTTTGATTCGTGTCGAGTGAGATTTTCACCTAAGAACTTTTCATGGAAAAATGTGAAAAATTAAAATTTCTAAAAATGAAATAAATGCCTTCTATACACCTCAAACATTCACTCTAAAATGGAATATTGTTGTTTTTCGCAATATTTTTGGAAATTTGGGCTCTTTTACTAACATTAACACTTGCGCTGAGGCATCTTTTATGCTCATTTCTTGTCTTTAATGATTTATTCTGGGTTTTATTTTGTTTATTTGATGAAAATGAACAACAATACACACCATGGAAACATTTTTGTTTGATTCGTGGCGAGTGAGATTTTCACCTAGAACCCAAAGGGGGGGGTCTTGGCACTTATTATGGGAAAATGTGAAAAAATAAAATTTCTAAAAATGAAATAAATGCCTTCTATACACCTCAAACATTCACACTATAATGGTCGATTGTTGTTTTTCGCAATATTTTTGGAAATTTTGGCTCTTTTACTAACATTAACACTTGCGCTGAGGCATCTTTTATGCTCATTTCTTGTCTTTAATGATTTATTCTGGGTTTTATTTTGTTTATTTGATGAAAATGAACAACAATACACACCATGGAAACATTTTTGTTTGATTCCTGTTGAGTGAGATTTACACCTAGAACCCAAAGGGGGAGGTATTGGCACTTTTCATGGAGAAATGTGAAAAATTAAAATTTCTAATAATGAAATAAATGCCTTCTATACACCTCAAACATTCACTCTATAATGGAAGACTGTTGTTTTTCGCAATATTTTTGGAAATTTTGGCTCTTTTACTAACATTAACACTTGCGCTGAGGCATCTTTTATGCTCATTTCTTGTCTTTAATGATTTATTCTGGGGTTTTTTTTTTTATTTGATTAAAATGAACAACAATATACACACCATGGAAACATTTTTGTTTGATTCGTGTCGAGTGAGATTTTCACATAGACCCCAAAGGGGGGGGTATTGGCACTTTTCATGGAAAAATGTGAAAAATTAAAATTTCTAAATATGACATAAATGCCTTCTATACTCTCAAACATTCACTCTTTAATGGAAGATTGTTGTTTTTCGCAATATTTTTGGAAATTTGGGCTCTTTTACTAACATTAACACTTGCGCTGAGGCATCTTTTATGCTCATTTCTTGTCTTTAATGATTTATTCTTGGTTTTATTTTGTTTATTTGATGAAAATGAACAACAATACACAACATGGAAACATTTTTGTTTGATTCGTGTCGAGTGAGATTTTCACCTAGACCCCAAAGGGTGGGGTATTGGCACTTTTCATGGAATAATGTGAAAAATTAAAATTTCTAAAAATGAAATACATGCCTTCTATACACCTCGAACATTCACTCTATAATGGAAGATTGTTGTTTTTCGCAATATTTTTGGAAATTTGGGCTCTTTTACTAACATAAACACTTGTGCTGAGGCATCTTTTATGCTCATTTCTAGTCTTTAATGATTTATTCTGGGTTTTATTTTGTTTATTTGAAGAAAATGAACAACAATACACAACATGGAAACATTTTTGTTTGATTCGTGTCGAGTGAGATTTTCACCTAGAACCCAAAGGGGGGGGTATTGGCAATTTTCATGGAAAAATGTGAAAAATTAAAATTTCTAAAAATGAAATAAATGCCTTCTATACACCTCAAACATTCACTCTATAATGGAAGATTGTTGTTTTTCGCAATATTTTTGGAAATTTGGGCTCTTTTACTAACACTAACACTTGCGCTGAGGCATCTTTTATGCTCATTTCTGGTCTTTAATGATTTATTCTGGGTTTTTTTTTGTTTATTTGATTAAAATGAACAACAATATACACACCATGGAAACATTTTTGTTTGATTCGTGTCGAGTGAGATTTTCACATAGACCCCAAAGGGGGGGGTATCGGCACTTTTCATGGAAAAATGTGAAAAATTAAAATTTCTAAAAATGACATAAATGCCTTCTATACTCTCAAACATTCACTCTATAATGGAAGATTGTTGTTTTTCGCAATATTTTTGGAAATTTGGGCTCTTTTACTAACATTAACACTTGCGCTGAGGCATCTTTTATGGTCATTTCTTGTCTTTAATGTTTATTCTGGGTTTTATTTTGTTTATTTGATGAAAATGAACAACAATACACGCCATGGAAACATTTTTGTTTGATTCGTGTCGAGTGAGAATATCACCTAGAACCCAAAGGGGGGGGTATTGGCACTTTTCATGGAAAAATGTGAAAAATTATAATTTCTAAAAATGAAATAAATGCCTTCTATGCACCTCAAACATTCACTCTATAATGGAAGACTGTTGTTTTTCGCAATATTTTTGGAAATTTGGGCTCTTTTACTAACATTAACACTTGCGCTGAGGCATCTTTTATGCTCATTTCTTGTCTTTAATGATTTATTCTGGGTTTTTTTTTGTTTATTTGATTAAAATGAACAACAATATACACACCATGGAAACATTTTTGTTTGATTCGTGTCGAGTGAGATTTTCACATTGACCCCAAAGGGGGGGGTATTGGCACTTTTCATGGAAAAATGTGAAAAATTAAAATTTCTAAAAATGACATAAATGCCTTCTATACTCTCAAACATTCACTCTATAATGGAAGATTGTTGTTTTTCGCAATATTTTTGGAAATTTGGGCTCTTTTACTAACATTAACACTTGCGCTGAGGCATCTTTTATGCTCATTTCTTGTCTTTAATGATTTATTCTGGGTTTTATTTTGTTTATTTGATGAAAATGAACAACAATACACACCATGGAATCATTTTTGTTTGATTCGTGTCGAGTGAGATTTTCACCTAGAACCCAAATGGGGGGGTATTGGCAATTTTCATGGAAAAATGTGAAAAATTAAAATTTCTAAAAATGAAATAAATGCTTCTATACACCTCAAACATTCACTCTATAATGGAAGATTGTTGTTTTTCGCAATATATTTGGAAATTTGGGCTCTTTTACTAATATAAACACTTGCGCTGAGGCATCTTTTATGCTCATTTCTTGTCTTAAATGATTTATTCTGGGTTTTATTTATTTTATTTGATGAAAATGAACAACAATACACACCATGGAAACATTTTTGTTTGATTTGTTTCGAGTGAGATTTTCACCTAGAACCCAAAGGGGGGGGTATTGGCAATTTTCATGGAAAAATGTGAAAAATTAAAATTTCTAAAAATGAAATAAATGCCTTCTATACACCTCAAACATTCACTCTATAATGGAAGATTGTTGTTTTTCGCAATATTTTTGGAAATTTGGGCTCTTTTACTAACACTAACACTTGCGCTGAGGCATCTTTTATGCTCATTTCTGGTCTTTAATGATTTATTCTGGGTTTTTTTTTGTTTATTTGATTAAAATGAACAACAATATACACACCATGGAAACATTTTTGTTTGATTCGTGTCGAGTGAGATTTTCACATAGACCCCAAAGGGGGGGGTATCGGCACTTTTCATGGAAAAATGTGAAAAATTAAAATTTCTAAAAATGACATAAATGCCTTCTATACTCTCAAACATTCACTCTATAATGGAAGATTGTTGTTTTTCGCAATATTTTTGGAAATTTGGGCTCTTTTACTAACATTAACACTTGCGCTGAGGCATCTTTTATGGTCATTTCTTGTCTTTAATGTTTATTCTGGGTTTTATTTTGTTTATTTGATGAAAATGAACAACAATACACGCCATGGAAACATTTTTGTTTGATTCGTGTCGAGTGAGAATATCACCTAGAACCCAAAGGGGGGGGTATTGGCACTTTTCATGGAAAAATGTGAAAAATTATAATTTCTAAAAATGAAATAAATGCCTTCTATGCACCTCAAACATTCACTCTATAATGGAAGACTGTTGTTTTTCGCAATATTTTTGGAAATTTGGGCTCTTTTACTAACATTAACACTTGCGCTGAGGCATCTTTTATGCTCATTTCTTGTCTTTAATGATTTATTCTGGGTTTTTTTTTGTTTATTTGATTAAAATGAACAACAATATACACACCATGGAAACATTTTTGTTTGATTCGTGTCGAGTGAGATTTTCACATTGACCCCAAGGGGGGGGTATTGGCACTTTTCATGGAAAAATGTGAAAAATTAAAATTTCTAAAAATGACATAAATGCCTTCTATACTCTCAAACATTCACTCTATAATGGAAGATTGTTGTTTTTCGCAATATTTTTGGAAATTTGGGCTCTTTTACTAACATTAACACTTGCGCTGAGGCATCTTTTATGCTCATTTCTTGTCTTTAATGATTTATTCTGGGTTTTATTTTGTTTATTTGATGAAAATGAACAACAATACACACCATGGAATCATTTTTGTTTGATTCGTGTCGAGTGAGATTTTCACCTAGAACCCAAATGGGGGGGTATTGGCAATTTTCATGGAAAAATGTGAAAAATTAAAATTTCTAAAAATGAAATAAATGCTTCTATACACCTCAAACATTCACTCTATAATGGAAGATTGTTGTTTTTCGCAATATATTTGGAAATTTGGGCTCTTTTACTAATATAAACACTTTCGCTGAGGCATCTTTTATGCTCATTTCTTGTCTTAAATGATTTATTCTGGGTTTTATTTATTTTATTTGATGAAAATGAACAACAATACACACCATGGAAACATTTTTGTTTGATTTGTTTCGAGTGAGATTTTCACCTAGACCCCAAAGGGTGGGGTATTGGCACTTTTCATGGAAAAATGTGAAAAATTAAAATTTCTAAAAAAGAAATAAATGCCTTCTATACACCTCAAACATTCACTCTTTAATGGAAGACTGTTGTTTTTCGCAATATTTTTGGAAATTTGGGCTCTTTTACTAACATAAACACTTGCGCTGAGGCATCTTTTATGCTCATTTCTTGTCTTTAATGATTTATTCTGGGTTTTTTTTTGTTTATTTCATTAAAATGAACAACAATACACACCATGGAAACTTTTTTGTTTGATTCGTGTCGAGTGAGATTTTCACATAGACCCCAAAGGGGGGGTATTGGCACTTTTCATGGAAAAATGTGAAAAATTAAAATTTCTAAAAATGACATAAATGCCTTCTATACTCTCAAACATTCACTCTATAATGAAAGATTGTTGTTTTTCGCAATATATTTGGAAATTTGGGCTCTTTTACTAACATTAACACTTGCGCTGAGGCATCTTTTATGCTCATTTCTTGTCTTTAATGATTTATTCTGGGTTTTATTTTGTTTATTTGATGAAAATGAACAACAATACACACCATGGAATCATTTTTGTTTGATTCGTGTCGAGTGATTTTTTCACCTAGAACCCAAAGGGGGGGTATTGGCACTTTTCATGGAAAAATGTGAAAAATTAAAATTTCTAAAAAGGAAATAAATGCCTTCTATACACCTCAAACATTCACTCTATAATGGAAGATTGTTGTTTTTTGCAATATTTTTGGAAATTTGTGCTCTTTTACTAACATTAACACCTTCGCTGAGGCATCTTTTATGCTCATTTCTTGACTTTAATGATTTATTCTGGGTTTTATTTTGTTTATTTGATGAAAATGAACAACAATACACACCATGGAAACATTTTTGTTTGATTCGTGTCGAGTGAGATTTTCACCTAGAACCCAAAGGGGGGGGTATTGGCAATTTAATGGAAAAATGTGAAAAATTAAAATTACTAAAAATGAAATAAATGCCTTCTATACACCTCAAACATTCACTCTATAATGGAAGATTGTTGTTTTTCGCAATATTTTTGGAAATTTGGGCTCTTTTACTAACATTAACACTTGCGCTGAGGCATCTTTTATGCTCATTTCTTGTCTTAAATGATTTATTCTGGTTTTTATTTTGTTTATTTGAAGAAAATGAACAACAATACACAACATGGAAACATTTTTGTTTGATTCGTGTCGAGTGAGATTTTCACCTAGAACCCAAAGGGGGGGGTATTGGCAATTTTCATGGAAAAATGTGAAAAATTAAAATTTCTAAAAATGAAATAAATGCCTTATATACACCTCAAACATTTTTTCTATAATGGAAGATTGTTGTTTTTCGCAATATTTTTGGAAATTTGGGCTCTTTTACTAACATTAACACTTGCGCTGAGGCATCTTTTATGCTCATTTCTGGTCTTTAATGATTTATTCTGTGTTTTATTTTGTTTATTAGACGAAAATGAACAACAATACACACCATGGAAACATTTTTGTTTGATTTGTGTCGAGTGAGATTTTCACCTAGAACCCAAAGGGGGGGGTATTGGCACTTTTCATGGAAAAATGTGAAAAAATAAAATTTCTAAAAATGAAATAAATGCCTTCTATACACCTCAAACATTCACTCTATAATGGAAGATTGTTGTTTTTCGCAATATTTTTGGAAATTTTGGCTTTTTTACTAACATTAACACTTGCGCTGAGACATCTTTTATGCTCATTTCTTGTCTTTAATGATTTATTCTGGGTTTTATTTTGTTTATTTGATGAAAATGAACAACAATACACACCATAGAAACATTTTTTTATGGTTTGTGTCAAGTGAGATTTTCACCCAGAAGCAAAAGGGGGGGTATTGGCACTTTTCATGGAAAAATGTGAAAAATTAAAATTTCTAATAATGAAATAAATGCCTTCTATACACCTCAAACATTCACTCTATAATGGAAGATTGGATTTTTTCGCAATATTTTTGGAAATTTGGGCTCTTTTATTGACATTAACAGTTGCGCTGAGGCATCTTTTATGCTCATTTCTTGTCTTTAATGATTTATTCTGGGTTTTATTTTGTTTATTTGAAGAAAATGAACAACAATACACACCATTGAAACATTTTTGTTTGATTCGTGTCGAGTGAGATTTTCACCTAGACCCCAAAGGGTGGGGTATTGGCACTTTTCATGGAAAAATGTGAAAAATTAAAATTTCTAAAAATGAAATAAATGCCTTCTATACACCTCAAACATTCACTCTATAATGGAAGATTGTTGTTTTTCGCAATATTTTTGGAAATTTGGGCTCTTTTATTAACATTAACACTTGCGCTGAGGCATCTTTTATGCTCATTTCTTGTCTTTAATGATTTATTCTGGGTTTTATTTTGTTTATTTGAAGAAAATGAACAACAATACACAACATGGAAACATTTTTGTTTGATTCGTGTCGAGTGAGATTTTCACCTAGAACCCAAAGGGGGGGGTATTGGCAATTTTCATGGAAAAATGTGAAAAATTAAAATTTCTAAAAATGAAATAAATGCCTTCTATACACCTCAAACATTCACTCTATAATGGAAGATTGTTGTTTTTCGCAATATTTTTGGAAATTTGGGCTCTTTTACTAACATTAACACTTGCGCTGAGGCATCTTTTATGCTCATTTCTGGTCTTTAATGATTTATTCTGGGTTTTGTTTTGTTTATTTGAAGAAAATGAACAACAATACACACCATGGAAACATTTTTGTTTGATTCGTGTCGAGTGAGATTTTCAGGGGGGGTATTGGCACTTTTCATGGAATAATGTGAAAAATTAAAATTTCTAAAAATGAAATAAATCCCTTCTATACACCTCAAACATTCACTCTATAATGGAAGATTGTTGTTTTTCGCAATATTTTTGAAAATTTGGGCTCTTTTACTAACATTAACACTTGCGCTGAGGCATCTTTTATGCTCATATCTTGGCTTTATTGATTTATTCTGGGTTTTATTTTGTTTATTTGATGAAAATGAACAACAATACACGCCATGGAAACATTTTTTTTTGATTCGTGTCGAGTGAGATTTTCACCTAGAACCCAAAGGGGGGGGTATTGGCACTTTTCATGGAAAAATGTGAAAAATTATAATTTCTAAAAATGAAATAAATGCCTTCTATGCACCTCAAACATTCACTCTATAATGGAAGACTGTTGTTTTTCGCAATATTTTTGGAAATTTGGGCTCTTTTACTAACATTAACACTTGCGCTGAGGCATCTTTTATGCTCATTTCTTGTCTTTAATGATTTATTCTGGGTTTTTTTTTGTTTATTTGATTAAAATGAACAACAATATACACACCATGGAAACATTTTTGTTTGATTCGTGTCGAGTGAGATTTTCACATTGACCCCAAAGGGGGGGGTATTGGCACTTTTCATGGAAAAATGTGAAAAATTAAAATTTCTAAAAATGACATAAATGCCTTCTATACTCTCAAACATTCACTCTATAATGGAAGATTGTTGTTTTTCGCAATATTTTTGGAAATTTGGGCTCTTTTACTAACATTAACACTTGCGCTGAGGCATCTTTTATGCTCATTTCTTGTCTTTAATGATTTATTCTGGGTTTTATTTTGTTTATTTGATGAAAATGAACAACAATACACACCATGGAAACATTTTTTTTGGTTCGTGTCAAGTGAGATTTTCACCCAGAAGCAAAAGGGGGGGTATTGGCACTTTTCATGGAAAAATGTGAAAAATTAAAATTTCTAATAATGAAATAAATGCCTTCTATACACCTCAAACATTCACTCTATAATGGAAGATTGGATTTTTTCGCAATATTTTTGGAAATTTGGGCTCTTTTATTGACATTAACAGTTGCGCTGAGGCATCTTTTATGCTCATTTCTTGTCTTTAATGATTTATTCTGGGTTTTATTTTGTTTATTTGAAGAAAATGAACAACAATACACACCATGGAAACATTTTTGTTTGGTTCGTGTCAAGTGAGATTTTCACCTAGAAGCCAAAGGGGGGGTATTGGCACTTTTAATGGAAAAATGTGAAAAATTAAAATTTCTAAAAATGAAATAAATGCCTTCTATACACTTCAAACATTAACTCTTTAATATAAGATTGTTGTTTTTCGCAATATTTTTGGAAATTTGGGCTCTTTTACTAACATTAACACTTGCGCTGAGGCATCTTTTATGCTCATTTCTTGTCTTTAATGATTTATTCTGGGTTTTATTTTGTTTATTTGATGAAAATGAACAACAATACACACCATGGAAACATTTTTGTTTGATTCGTGTCGAGTGAGATTTTCACCTAGAACCCAAAGGGGGGGGTATTGGCACTTTTCATGGAAAAATGTGAAAAATTAAAATTTCTAAAAATGAAATAAATGCCTTCTATACACCTCAAACATTCACTCTATAATGGAAGATTGTTGTTTTTCGCAATATTTTTGGAAATTTGGGCTCTTTTATTAACATTAACACTTGCGCTGAGGCATCTTTTATGCTCATTTCTTGTCTTTAATGATTTATTCTGGGTTTTATTTTGTTTATTTGAAGAAAATGAACAACAATACACAACATGGAAACATTTTTGTTTGATTCGTGTCGAGTGAGATTTTCACCTAGAACCCAAAGGGGGGGGTATTGGCAATTTTCATGGAAAAATGTGAAAAATTAAAATTTCTAAAAATGAAATAAATGCCTTCTATACACCTCAAACATTCACTCTATAATGGAAGATTGTTGTTTTTCGCAATATTTTTGGAAATTTGGGCTCTTTTACTAACATTAACACTTGCGCTGAGGCATCTTTTATGCTCATTTCTGGTCTTTAATGATTTATTCTGGGTTTTGTTTTGTTTATTTGAAGAAAATGAACAACAATACACAACATGGAAACATTTTTGTTTGATTCGTGTCGAGTGAGATTTTCAGGGGGGGTATTGGCACTTTTCATGGAATAATGTGAAAAATTAAAATTTCTAAAAATGAAATAAATCCCTTCTATACACCTCAAACATTCACTCTATAATGGAAGATTGTTGTTTTTCGCAATATTTTTGAAAATTTGGGCTCTTTTACTAACATTAACACTTGCGCTGAGGCATCTTTTATGCTCATATCTTGGCTTTATTGATTTATTCTGGGTTTTATTTTGTTTATTTGATGAAAATGAACAACAATACACGCCATGGAAACATTTTTGTTTGATTCGTGTCGAGTGAGATTTTCACCTAGAACCCAAAGGGGGGGGTATTGGCACTTTTCATGGAAAAATGTGAAAAATTATAATTTCTAAAAATGAAATAAATGCCTTCTATGCACCTCAAACATTCACTCTATAATGGAAGACTGTTGTTTTTCGCAATATTTTTGGAAATTTGGGCTCTTTTACTAACATTAACACTTGCGCTGAGGCATCTTTTATGCTCATTTCTTGTCTTTAATGATTTATTCTGGGTTTTTTTTTGTTTATTTCATTAAAATGAACAACAATACACACCATGGAAACATTTTTGTTTGATTCGTGTCGAGTGAGATTTTCACATAGACCCCAAAGGGGGGGTATTGGCACTTTTCATGGAAAAATGTGAAAAATTAAAATTTCTAAAAAGGAAATAAATGCCTTCTATACACCTCAAACATTCACTCTATAATGGAAGATTGTTGTTTTTCGCAATATTTTTGGAAATTTGGGCTCTTTTACTAATATTAACACTTGCGCTGAGGCATCTTTTATGCTCATTTCTTGTCTTAAATGATTTATTCTGGGTTTTATTTTGTTTATTTGATGAAAATGAACAACAATACACACCATGGAAACATTTTTGTTTGATTCCTGTTGAGTGAGATTTACACCTAGAACCCAAAGGGGGAGGTATTGGCACTTTTCATGGAAAAATGTGAAAAATTAAAATTTCTAATAATGAAATAAATGCCTTCTATACACCTCAAACATTCACTCTATAATGGAAGACTGTTGTTTTTCGCAATATTTTTGGAAATTTTGGCTCTTTTACTAACATTAACACTTGCGCTGAGGCATCTTTTATGCTCATTTCTTGTCTTTAATGATTTATTCTGGGGTTTTTTTTTTATTTGATTAAAATGAACAACAATATACACACCATGAAAACATTTTTGTTTGATTCGTGTCGAGTGAGATTTTCACATAGACCCCAAAGGGGGGGGTATTGGCACTTTTCATGGAAAAATGTGAAAAATTAAAATTTCTAAATATGACATAAATGCCTTCTATACTCTCAAACATTCACTCTTTAATGGAAGATTGTTGTTTTTCGCAATATTTTTGGAAATTTGGGCTCTTTTACTAACATTAACACTTGCGCTGAGGCATCTTTTATGCTCATTTCTTGTCTTTAATGATTTATTCTGGGTTTTATTTTGTTTATTTGATGAAAATGAACAACAATACACACCATGGAATCATTTTTGTTTGATTCGTGTCGAGTGAGATTTTCACCTAGAACCCAAAGGGGGGGGTATTGGCACTTTTAATGGAAAAATGTGAAAAATTAAAATTTCTAAAAAGGAAATAAATGCCTTCTATACACCTCAAACATTCACTCTATAATGGAAGATTGTTGTTTTTCGCAATATTTTTGGAAATTTGGGCTCTTTTACTAGCACTAACACCTTTGCTGAGGCATCTTTTATGCTCATTTCTTGACTTAAATGATTTATTCTTGGTTTTATTTTGTTTATTTGATGAAAATGAACAACAATACACAACATGGAAACATTTTTGTTTGATTCGTGTCGAGTGAGATTTTCACCTAGACCCCAAAGGGTGGGGTATTGGCACTTTTCATGGAATAATGTGAAAAATTAAAATTTCTAAAAATGAAATGCATGCCTTCTATACACCTCGAACATTCACTCTATAATGGAAGATTGTTGTTTTTCGCAATATTTTTGGAAATTTGGGCTCTTTTACTAACATAAACACTTGTGCTGAGGCATCTTTTATGCTCATTTCTAGTCTTTAATGATTTATTCTGGGTTTTTTTTTGTTTATTTGATTAAAATGAACAACAATATACACACCATGGAAACATTTTTGTTTGATTCGTGTCGAGTGAGATTTTCACATAGACCCCAAAGGGGGGGGTATCGGCACTTTTCATGGAAAAATGTGAAAAATTAAAATTTCTAAAAATGACATAAATGCCTTCTATACTCTCAAACATTCACTCTATAATGGAAGATTGTTGTTTTTCGCAATATTTTTGGAAATTTGGGCTCTTTTACTAACATTAACACTTGCGCTGAGGCATCTTTTATGGTCATTTCTTGTCTTTAATGTTTATTCTGGGTTTTATTTTGTTTATTTGATGAAAATGAACAACAATACACGCCATGGAAACATTTTTGTTTGATTCGTGTCGAGTGAGAATATCACCTAGAACCCAAAGGGGGGGGTATTGGCACTTTTCATGGAAAAATGTGAAAAATTATAATTTCTAAAAATGAAATAAATGCCTTCTATGCACCTCAAACATTCACTCTATAATGGAAGACTGTTGTTTTTCGCAATATTTTTGGAAATTTGGGCTCTTTTACTAACATTAACACTTGCGCTGAGGCATCTTTTATGCTCATTTCTTGTCTTTAATGATTTATTCTGGGTTTTTTTTGTTTATTTGATTAAAATGAACAACAATATACACACCATGGAAACATTTTTGTTTGATTCGTGTCGAGTGAGATTTTCACATTGACCCCAAAGGGGGGGGTATTGGCACTTTTCATGGAAAAATGTGAAAAATTAAAATTTCTAAAAATGAAATAAATGCTTCTATACACCTCAAACATTCACTCTATAATGGAAGATTGTTGTTTTTCGCAATATATTTGGAAATTTGGGCTCTTTTACTAATATAAACACTTGCGCTGAGGCATCTTTTATGCTCATTTCTTGTCTTAAATGATTTATTCTGGGTTTTATTTATTTTATTTGATGAAAATGAACAACAATACACACCATGGAAACATTTTTGTTTGATTTGTTTCGAGTGAGATTTTCACCTAGACCCCAAAGGGTGGGGTATTGGCACTTTTCATGGAAAAATGTGAAAAATTAAAATTTCTAAAAAAGAAATAAATGCCTTCTATACAACTCAAACATTCACTCTTTAATGGAAGACTGTTGTTTTTCGCAATATTTTTGGAAATTTGGGCTCTTTTACTAACATAAACACTTGTGCTGAGGCATCTTTTATGCTCATTTCATGTCTTTAATGATTTATTCTGGGTTTTTTTTTGTTTATTTCATTAAAATGAACAACAATACACACCATGGAAACTTTTTTGTTTGATTCGTGTCGAGTGAGATTTTCACATAGACCCCAAAGGGGGGGGTATTGGCACTTTTCATGGAAAAATGTGAAAAATTAAAATTTCTAAAAAGGAAATAAATGCCTTCTATACACCTCAAACATTCACTCTATAATGGAAGATTGTTGTTTTTTGCAATATTTTTGGAAATTTGTGCTCTTTTACTAACATTAACACCTTCGCTGAGGCATCTTTTATGCTCATTTCTTGACTTTAATGATTTATTCTGGGTTTTATTTTGTTTATTTGATGAAAATGAACAACAATACACACCATGGAAACATTTTTGTTTGATTCGTGTCGAGTGAGATTTTCACCTAGAACCCAAAGGGGGGGGTATTGGCAATTTAATGGAAAAATGTGAAAAATTAAAATTTCTAAAAATGAAATAAATGCCTTCTATACACCTCAAACATTCACTCTATAATGGAAGATTGTTGTTTTTCGCAATATTTTTGGAAATTTGGGCTCTTTTACTAATATTAACACTTGCGCTGAGGCATCTTTTATGCTCATTTCTTGTCTTAAATGATTTATTCTGGGTTTTATTTTGTTTATTTGAAGAAAATGAACAACAATACACAACATGGAAACATTTTTGTTTGATTCGTGTCGAGTGAGATTTTCACCTAGAACCCAAAGGGGGGGGTATTGGCAATTTTCATGGAAAAATGTGAAAAATTAAAATTTCTAAAAATGAAATAAATGCCTTATATACACCTCAAACATTTTTTCTATAATGGAAGATTGTTGTTTTTCGCAATATTTTTGGAAATTTGGGCTCTTTTACTAACATTAACACTTGCGCTGAGGCATCTTTTATGCTCATTTCTGGTCTTTAATGATTTATTCTGGGTTTTATTTTGTTTATTAGACGAAAATGAACAACAATACACACCATGGAAACATTTTTGTTTGATTTGTGTCGAGTGAGATTTTCACCTAGAACCCAAAGGGGGGGGTATTGGCACTTTTCATGGAAAAATGTGAAAAATTAAAATTTCTAAAAATGAAATAAATGCCTTCTATACACCTCAAACATTCACTCTATAATGGAAGATTGTTGTTTTTCGCAATATTTTTGGAAATTTTGGCTCTTTTACTAACATTAACACTTGCGCTGAGACATCTTTTATGCTCATTTCTTGTCTTTAATGATTTATTCTGGGTTTTATTTTGTTTATTTGATGAAAATGAACAACAATACACACCATGGAAACATTTTTTTTGGTTCGTGTCAAGTGAGATTTTCACCCAGAAGCAAAAGGGGGGGTATTGGCACTTTTCATGGAAAAATGTGAAAAATTAAAATTTCTAATAATGAAATAAATGCCTTCTATACACCTCAAACATTCACTCTATAATGGAAGATTGGATTTTTTCGCAATATTTTTGGAAATTTGGGCTCTTTTATTGACATTAACAGTTGCGCTGAGGCATCTTTTATGCTCATTTCTTGTCTTTAATGATTTATTCTGGGTTTTATTTTGTTTATTTGAAGAAAATGAACAACAATACACACCATTGAAACATTTTTGTTTGATTCGTGTCGTGTGAGATTTTCACCTAGAACCCAAAGGGGGGGGTATTGGCACTTTTCATGGAAAAATGTGAAAAATTAAAATTTCTAAAAATGAAATAAATGCCTTCTATACACCTCAAACAATCACTCTATAATGGAAGATTGTTGTTTTTCGCAATATTTTTGGAAATTTGGGCTCTTTTGATAACATAAACACTTGCGCTGAGGCATCTTTTATGCTCATTTCTTGTCTTTAATGATTTATTCTGGGTTTTATTTTGTTTATTTGAAGAAAATGAACAACAATACACAACATGGAAACATTTTTGTTTGATTCGTGTCGAGTGAGATTTTCACCTAGAACCCAAAGGGGGGGGTATTGGCAATTTTCATGGAAAAATGTGAAAAATTAAAATTTCTAAAAATGAAATAAATGCCTTCTATACACCTCAAACATTCACTCTATAATGGAAGATTGTTGTTTTTCGCAATATTTTTGGAAATTTGGGCTCTTTTACTAACATTAACACTTGCGCTGAGGCATCTTTTATGCTCATTTCTGGTCTTTAATGATTTATTCTGGGTTTTGTTTTGTTTATTTGAAGAAAATGAACAACAATACACACCATGGAAACATTTTTGTTTGATTCGTGTCGAGTGAGATTTTCAGGGGGGGTATTGGCACTTTTCATGGAATAATGTGAAAAATTAAAATTTCTAAAAATGAAATAAATCCCTTCTATACACCTCAAACATTCACTCTATAATGGAAGATTGTTGTTTTTCGCAATATTTTTGAAAATTTGGGCTCTTTTACTAACATTAACACTTGCGCTGAGGCATCTTTTATGCTCATATCTTGGCTTTATTGATTTATTCTGGGTTTTATTTTGTTTATTTGATGAAAATGAACAACAATACACGCCATGGAAACATTTTTGTTTGATTCGTGTCGAGTGAGATTTTCACCTAGAACCCAAAGGGGGGGGTATTGGCACTTTTCATGGAAAAATGTGAAAAATTATAATTTCTAAAAATGAAATAAATGCCTTCTATGCACCTCAAACATTCACTCTATAATGGAAGACTGTTGTTTTTCGCAATATTTTTGGAAATTTGGGCTCTTTTACTAACATTAACACTTGCGCTGAGGCATCTTTTATGCTCATTTCTTGTCTTTAATGATTTATTCTGGGTTTTTTTTGTTTATTTGATTAAAATGAACAACAATATACACACCATGGAAACATTTTTGTTTGATTCGTGTCGAGTGAGATTTTCACATTGACCCCAAAGGGGGGGGTATTGGCACTTTTCATGGAAAAATGTGAAAAATTAAAATTTCTAAAAATGACATAAATGCCTTCTATACTCTCAAACATTCACTCTATAATGGAAGATTGTTGTTTTTCGCAATATTTTTGGAAATTTGGGCTCTTTTACTAACATTAACACTTGCGCTGAGGCATCTTTTATGCTCATTTCTTGTCTTTAATGATTTATTCTGGGTTTTATTTTGTTTATTTGATGAAAATGAACAACAATACACACCATGGAATCATTTTTGTTTGATTCGTGTCGAGTGAGATTTTCACCTAGAACCCAAATGGGGGGGTATTGGCAATTTTCATGGAAAAATGTGAAAAATTAAAATTTCTAAAAATGAAATAAATGCTTCTATACACCTCAAACATTCACTCTATAATGGAAGATTGTTGTTTTTCGCAATATATTTGGAAATTTGGGCTCTTTTACTAATATAAACACTTGCGCTGAGGCATCTTTTATGCTCATTTCTTGTCTTAAATGATTTATTCTGGGTTTTATTTATTTTATTTGATGAAAATGAACAACAATACACACCATGGAAACATTTTTGTTTGATTTGTTTCGAGTGAGATTTTCACCTAGACCCCAAAGGGTGGGGTATTGGCACTTTTCATGGAAAAATGTGAAAAATTAAAATTTCTAAAAAAGAAATAAATGCCTTCTATACACCTCAAACATTCACTCTTTAATGGAAGACTGTTGTTTTTCGCAATATTTTTGGAAATTTGGGCTCTTTTACTAACATAAACACTTGTGCTGAGGCATCTTTTATGCTCATTTCATGTCTTTAATGATTTATTCTGGGTTTTTTTTTGTTTGTTTCATTAAAATGAACAACAATACACACCATGGAAACATTTTTGTTTGATTCGTGTCGAGTGAGATTTTCACATAGACCCCAAAGGGGGGGTATTGGCACTTTTCATGGAAAAATGTGAAAAATTAAAATTTCTAAAAAGGAAATAAATGCCTTCTATACACCTCAAACATTCACTCTATAATGGAAGATTGTTGTTTTTCGCAATATTTTTGGAAATTTGGGCTCTTTTACTAATATTAACACTTGCGCTGAGGCATCTTTTATGCTCATTTCTTGTCTTAAATGATTTATTCTGGGTTTTATTTTGTTTATTTGAAGAAAATGAACAACAATACACAACATGGAAACATTTTTGTTTGATTCGTGTCGAGTGAGATTTTCACCTAGAACCCAAAGGGGGGGGTATTGGCAATTTTCATGGAAAAATGTGAAAAATTAAAATTTCTAAAAATGAAATAAATGCCTTATATACACCTCAAACATTTTTTCTATAATGGAAGATTGTTGTTTTTCGCAATATTTTTGGAAATTTGGGCTCTTTTACTAACATTAACACTTGCGCTGAGGCATCTTTTATGCTCATTTCTGGTCTTTAATGATTTATTCTGGGTTTTATTTTGTTTATTAGACGAAAATGAACAACAATACACACCATGGAAACATTTTTGTTTGATTTGTGTCGAGTGAGATTTTCACCTAGAACCCAAAGGGGGGGGTATTGGCACTTTTCATGGAAAAATGTGAAAAATTAAAATTTCTAAAAATGAAATAAATGCCTTCTATACACCTCAAACATTCACTCTATAATGGAAGATTGTTGTTTTTCGCAATATTTTTGGAAATTTGGGCTCTTTTACTAACATTAACACTTGCGCTGAGACATCTTTTATGCTCATTTCTTGTCTTTAATGATTTATTCTGGGTTTTATTTTGTTTATTTGATGAAAATGAACAACAATACACACCATGGAAACATTTTTTTTGGTTCGTGTCAAGTGAGATTTTCACCTAGAAGCCAAAGGGGGGGTATTGGCACTTTTCATGGAAAAATGTGAAAAATTAAAATTTCTAATAATGAAATAAATGCCTTCTATACACCTCAAACATTCACTCTATAATGGAAGATTGTTGTTTTTCGCAATATTTTTGGAAATTTGGGCTCTTTTACTAACATTAACACTTGCGCTGAGGCATCTTTTATGCTCATTTCTTGTCTTTAATGATTTATTCTGGGTTTTTTTTTGTTTATTTGATTAAAATGAACAACAATATACACACCATGGAAACATTTTTGTTTGATTCGTGTCGAGTGAGATTTTCACATTGACCCCAAAGGGGGGGGTATTGGCACTTTTCATGGAAAAATGTGAAAAATTAAAATTTCTAAAAATGACATAAATGCCTTCTATACTCTCAAACATTCACTCTATAATGGAAGATTGTTGTTTTTCGCAATATTTTTGGAAATTTGGGCTCTTTTACTAACATTAACACTTGCGCTGAGGCATCTTTTATGCTCATTTCTTGTCTTTAATGATTTATTCTGGGTTTTATTTTGTTTATTTGATGAAAATGAACAACAATACACACCATGGAATCATTTTTGTTTGATTCGTGTCGAGTGAGATTTTAACCTAGAACCCAAATGGGGGGGTATTGGCAATTTTCATGGAAAAATGTGAAAAATTAAAATTTCTAAAAATGAAATAAATGCTTCTATACACCTCAAACATTCACTCTATAATGGAAGATTGTTGTTTTTCGCAATATATTTGGAAATTTGGGCTCTTTTACTAATATAAACACTTGCGCTGAGGCATCTTTTATGCTCATTTCTTGTCTTAAATGATTTATTCTGGGTTTTATTTATTTTATTTGATGAAAATGAACAACAATACACACCATGGAAACATTTTTGTTTGATTTGTTTCGAGTGAGATTTTCACCTAGACCCCAAAGGGTGGGGTATTGGCACTTTTCATGGAAAAATGTGAAAAATTAAAATTTCTAAAAAAGAAATAAATGCCTTCTATACACCTCAAACATTCACTCTTTAATGGAAGACTGTTGTTTTTCGCAATATTTTTGGAAATTTGGGCTCTTTTACTAACATAAACACTTGTGCTGAGGCATCTTTTATGCTCATTTCATGTCTTTAATGATTTATTCTGGGTTTTTTTTTGTTTATTTCATTAAAATGAACAACAATACACACCATGGAAACATTTTTGTTTGATTCGTGTCGAGTGAGATTTTCACATAGACCCCAAAGGGGGGGTATTGGCACTTTTCATGGAAAAATGTGAAAAATTAAAATTTCTAAAAAGGAAATAAATGCCTTCTATACACCTCAAACATTCACTCTATAATGGAAGATTGTTTTTTTTGCAATATTTTTGGAAATTTGGCTCTTTTACTAATATTAACACTTGCGCTGAGGCATCTTTTATGCTCATTTCTTGTCTTAAATGATTTATTCTGGGTTTTATTTTGTTTATTTGAAGAAAATGAACAACAATACACAACATGGAAACATTTTTGTTTGATTCGTGTCGAGTGAGATTTTCACCTAGAACCCAAAGGGGGGGGTATTGGCAATTTTCATGGAAAAATGTGAAAAATTAAAATTTCTAAAAATGAAATAAATGCCTTATATACACCTCAAACATTTTTTCTATAATGGAAGATTGTTGTTTTTCGCAATATTTTTGGAAATTTGGGCTCTTTTACTAACATTAACACTTGCGCTGAGGCATCTTTTATGCTCATTTCTGGTCTTTAATGATTTATTCTGGGTTTTATTTTGTTTATTAGACGAAAATGAACAACAATACACACCATGGAAACATTTTTGTTTGATTTGTGTCGAGTGAGATTTTCACCTAGAACCCAAAGGGGGGGTATTGGCACTTTTCATGGAAAAATGTGAAAAATTAAAATTTCTAATAATGAAATAAATGCCTTCTATACACCTCAAACATTCACTCTATAATGGAAGATTGGATTTTTTCGCAATATTTTTGGAAATTTGGGCTCTTTTATTGACATTAACAGTTGCGCTGAGGCATCTTTTATGCTCATTTCTTGTCTTTAATGATTTATTCTGGGTTTTATTTTGTTTATTTGAAGAAAATGAACAACAATACACACCATTGAAACATTTTTGTTTGATTCGTGTCGAGTGAGATTTTCACCTAGAACCCAAAGGGGGGGGTATTGGCACTTTTCATGGAAAAATGTGAAAAATTAAAATTTCTAAAAATGAAATAAATGCCTTCTATACACCTCAAACATTCACTCTATAATGGAAGATTGTTGTTTTTCGCAATATTTTTGGAAATTTGGGCTCTTTTATTAACATTAACACTTGCGCTGAGGCATCTTTTATGCTCATTTCTTGTCTTTAATGATTTATTCTGGGTTTTATTTTGTTTATTAGATGAAAATGAACAACAATACACCAGTAGAAGTAAAGTAAGAGTTCTGCCCCAGAATTGTTTAAACAATATAAAAACGTTATTTTAATAGTTTAAACAAAAGCGCAACGAAAAGTTGGCGTTGGTGTCGAAGTGAGAATTCAATTGTTAAACAAGAGAAGGTCTGAAGCGTCAGGTTAGTCATTTGTCAATATGTTAAACGTGCAAGGCGTTTCAATTTTTAAACAAGAGAAGTGATTCGGTTGGGGGGGTCGGGGGGGATTGGGGGTATCTGGGTTTGTTGTACGAGGAAATATTGTTTTAAGTGATTTTTAGTTTTACGTGAGGAAATATTCACGAAACGCGAGGAAATTGATTTTTAGTTGTACGTAATATTCACGAAAAAATACGCGAGGAAATATTTTTTATTCACTTTGAAAGTTGTGATAGCAGTTTCCGGCAGCGCGAGGAAATATTTTTTATTCACGTTGCCGTGTTGGAAAAAAATACGCTAGTGATAGCAGTTTCCGGCAGCGCGAGGAAATATTTTTTATCCACGTTGCCGTGTTGGAAAAAAATAATTTTTCCTTAAGAGTACGAGAAGATTCCCGCGAGCGTCTATATTTACGATCTGTAATTATTGAGTCCTGAAAAGGACTTTTTTCCTATCAAATAGTCATCCTATCAGATATATCCTAGCAATCAATGAAACCATATCTCGATAAATAATAATTGTATTTTTCGTTATTAAGATATTTCAACCTATCAATTATTAACGGCTTTAATGCATCATCCGCAACTTTCGGGAAAACGTTGCATTCATAATGCCAATCGTATTGCAAACAAATGTTTTCCATAGCAGTGTGATCGGGATTATTCTTGGCCTTTTCTAAAATTTCCTCAAATATATTGTCACCTGTTTCTTTTATTATTTGAATATGCTCTTCAAGCTCCTTCCAGAGGGGAATCGAGCCCCCATGTATGGAGCAAACGGCATACAAAGCGCTATCACCGTCCATAGGTCCTTACTGCTCAGCTTACTGGATATAAATGAAGAGGATCGTTCGAAACAAGTCCCAAGACGCCCCGCCGCGAGCGCTAAAGTTCGGAGGAGAGGGAAGAGGGGAGGGAAGAGGGGAGGGGTCGGGTAAAAAACTAATTGGATCGTTCCAAACAAGTCCCAAGACGCTCCGCCGCGAGCGCTTTGAGGGAAGAGGCATCGTTTCGAGGCATCAGGTGAAACTCAATGAAACTCAGAGTGTGAAGACATATTCAATTTATTAAAAAAAAAAATCATCCAGCAACATTGTCAAATACATGGTTAAATTTCCAAATTCAATTTATTGACAATCATTCAGCAACATTGTCAAATACATGGTTAAATTTCCAAATTCAATTTATTGACAATCAGCAACATTGTGAAATACATTGTTAAATAACCAATTCATTCACTAATCATCCCTCCTGTTCTTCTTCTTCACTGTATTCTTTCTCAGCTTCAAGTTTTAACAAGAGTTTGTATGGAGGGACATTATCCAGAATCCATTTTTTCAATTTTGAACAGTTTTTCACTGCACACGTGAACTTATCCGTCTCATGACACGCTAATGTGCACAGCCCATTCAATGGTGTACTTTAATGGGTGAAGGGACTTCAAAGCGGGGGCCTCAAGAAATTTTTCAAGTTCATGTACATTGCGATGCAAAACTTGCGAAAGGAAGTTACATTTTTCCATTCCCTTGGCAAATAGATGGTCATACGCCCTAGTATTTTCTTCAAGGATTTTTTGCAGTTGATCATATGGAATATCTCCCGCATCAGCGGGTATTCCGTGGTGGATGGTTTCTGCCCACCTATTTTCACTGTTATCATCCAAGTCAGGGGGAAGTTGGAACACCCACGACTTACGCCGGTCATGTTCCAAAGCCTCAATGGCTAGTTCCCTGACAATGAATTTGTTTGCCATACCAATTTTTTTCAGCAACAATGCTTGAAAGTCTATAATTAGTACTTTCTCCATGGCTGAAAAAAGTGAAAATTTAGTGCGGTTGGACATTATGTGGGAATCTAACCTTCAAGACGTTGGACTGTTCGTCACCGAAAGTGATGCACACCTTCTCGATGCCCGAATCTTTCAACGCTTGATTAATACCCTTCAAATGACTGACCACCAAATTAGCAGATTGGGTGGCCAAATCAAGGGCCGAATCTATCAGCTCAAAGGAGGTTGATAATATCTTCCAATCGCAAGCGTTAAAGGTTACGCGAGTTTTTTTATCTCCCAAATTTACGTGAGGCTTTCCAAAATACTTTACAAATTGGACGGATGAATCCACGTATGAAGGAATCACTAATGTTTCAAAATAGTCCGTGACGGATGCTGCGTAGTTTTCTAGGCTGGTCCACTGCTCGACGTTGAGTGTAACAGTTTTACTTGAAGATGTGATCTTAACACACGGAGCACCACTTTCAACCAACCAGCCGATGAACACGTTCTTGCTCTTTCCCAGCTTTAGCGATTTTCGTAGCAAGGGGTGCAATGATGGTGGATCGATGGAAGAGCTCCTCCTCCTCTTCTTCACCTCAGGCTTCTGCATTCTCAACTGATGAGCATGTTGCTTTCAATTCGACTTATATATCTGTAGACAGCCAGAGCAATCCTTTTTCATGGGTGGGGGGCCATCAATGCAAGAGCCCCCCTTGTTATAATGTTCATAACATAGACTGTACTCATTGTCACATTTTCCGAGTTGTCTAATTAACAAAAGGTGCACTTGCCGGGGGCGAAACACTTCCAAAAACGCCACGGGTAGATTTTTAATATGTTTTTCACTCAATAGGTTAACCTCACCACTCAAGGCAGCGCACGCGCGTATCGCCTCGTTTATCTCATCCATGTGGAACGTTGAGGCTTCGGAAGCCAACTGCCGGATGCTCCTCTTATCTCAATCTAAATTAAGCCACGGTCAAGCAGAGCACAGCACTTCTGAGACATGGGGTGACATCTTCTTTTTCTTCCATGCCGACCAAACTCTCGGAGGAAGTACTTTGCAAGAATACAGTCGTTAAGACTAGGTTTGCGATGAAATAGGGATGGGAAAAGGGAAATAGGTTGGCGAGTAATGGACTTGAAGTGTGTATACAGACAGCAATACTCCCCACAAAGATCTGATTTGTAATTTTGTAATCTTACTTTATTCGAAATCACGGTGAAAGGTTCCAGAAAGATAATTATATCCTCAATCAATGGAGGAAGGCCATAGGAGTCGAAATATTCGGCTCGATTTTCAGACACGCACACAGCAATCCAATGGGTCCCAGGCTTATATGAAGGGTCAAAATTAATTATGTAAATTCCTCGAGCTGCGCGACTAGGAAGTTGATCGGATGGAAAAACCCCTCTAAACTGGCGTCTAGTTCGGGAATCCCGCGTTAAAACATCTTCGATATCATCAGTCTGCATCTTGATTGCTACTTGACTCTATCAACGGAAGCAATCCTATTAAAATCGATCGTGATTTCGGAATTATACTCGGCATATGTAATTATAGTTACGGCATTAGGCAGAGGATTTTTAAATTTAGCTTCAAATCTCACATTACCCGCTATCGGTTTGGAGACGTGACTTTCTTCTCCGCTTCTATCAGGAGTTAGATCCCAGGCTAACACGGTGTAGCCGTGTTTGAACATGTTCAATGAGATTTGATTACCCCAATCACTGTGGTGTGCACCCAGAGCTGAATAAAGCTGACGGTAGGCACGTGATGCATAATTATTACTATCGCTATGGAAATTCATTTCCAATCCCCCCACGGGGTTTGGAGAGCCGTTCACGTGAATGCAACAATAATGCATCGAATAATGCTTAAAGCTAAACGGGTTTTTCACCTTTTTACCCTGAAAAGCGTCATCATCAACCATAAGTATTAATAAATTGGTGGGAATTTGACCTACAATTAAGTTCTCATTATTGATCATGGTCACGTTGGATGGCACTGTAAATGTTTTTACCTCTGTGCGCTTGTATGGGTATACGGCATCATACTGTCGTAACAGTTGTTCGTGAGAAAGTAAAACTGAAGGATTGATTTCATAGTGTGGAACGAATAGCGTGGCCTGAATAATTTTAAGAATTGAATTACCATTTTCCTTTTCTTTAATATAAAACGATGGTTTTGCCAAGGTCAGAACGACGTCTACGTCAACACCATTTATGAGATAGCGTGGTTGATTGAATAAATCAACGTGGAGTTTCCCCTCCAATTCAACAACATTACTATTAGCAAACCACCCCTTTCTCTTTTCAAATCCTGAGTTGTCAGCTGTTTGGGCATCCAAATCCCTTCCAGTATCCAGTACCCATCCGTCACACTCGAGATGGGTGCGTGAAGCATCTGTACCATAATTTAACAAGTTTTCTATGTAGGATCTATAGTGGTAATTGTCCGAGGAAGTAATTCGACTTCCATTGAAATATACATGACACTGCTCAAACAATGAATGCAAAAGATTATTAACCACTCCAGGTTGATCTACGTCAGTCGATTTATAATCTGCACCGTTGCTTTTGCACAGCTTTGCTTTAATATTCAAAACGATACCATTCAAATCTCTGTACCGGTCACCGCTATCTTTAATCGCGAATCTTAATTCTGTGGCGTTGTCAATAGATGCAATAGGTCTATAGGGTACGACTGTACATCCTAGCACACTCGATTGCAGACTAGGACGTTGAAATATGTCTAAACAATCTGGAATGTACTCTCTGTCTTCCATGATGTTATCACTTTGACTGCAAACCTTTCAATAAACCTATTGTTAGCAGTTACAACGTATTTATCCAAAATAAGCAATCATGATGTATTTATCCAAATACATCCTTAACACGTTTTCGGAGTTTCCTTGCATAATCATTCTTCTTCTTTTTATTCTTGCGCAAATTTCCACACTGTTTCTTTTTTCGACCACCACCTGCTTGAGTCTTTTTTATTTTAGTACTTTTATATTTTATTCTAGTTCGCTTTGGAGCACGCAAACCTGCTCCGGCCATCCTACTTATCTTATCCTCCGCTTTCCTTTTCAAATTCTCTACCGCCTCCATCGATCTTGATTGAAAAGCTTCCTTGATTGGTGTCCCAGCACTGATATCTGATAACACTCTTATACCCGTATCCCTAGCCTCTCTCCCTACAGCCTTGATTCCTCCTGTGACTAATGGCTTTACCACTTTCCATAGTCCTCTGAAAAAATTCCCCAAGCCTCTACCTTTTTGTCTATAATGACTCGATCGATACACAGGACCAATATCCCCACCTCCAACCTGTGTAAAGTATCGCTTATATCGATCTACGTCCGACAACATCCTATCGATAACTGAAACACGATTACTCAGCATGTGTATTTATTGCCTTATAAAATGTAAAACGATTGTTGAAGGGTTTATGCTATCGGTAAATGGATACAGTTCACCCATCTTATTCAACAATTTAATTTCAACAGTGTCAAAGTCCTTTTTATCAAGATGCATATAATACGGCGAGGTGAATATTTGGTGGTTTCCGCGATCGCCCATGACTACACGCAAACACTTCGACATGACATCTCCAACCATTTGCGGTGCTAACACGTCTAGGTAGACAAACACCTGGCTCGTCAGACGCTCAGGTTCCTCGGGTATAACCGCCTCCATTTCTGAACTCTGTTTTCGTTTACGACTCCCATCTGGGGGGATACTGAGTTCCGCAAAGGTCCGCATGAATTGTATGTCAAATTCAGCCCTCGCAAATTCTGTGTTAATATCTACTCTGATCGTACTGAGAAGTTCATCAAGGGTGTATCTAGTAAACGATAGTGGTATTTTAACACCCCCTATATCTATGAACGTATAGGGACATTTTATCGAGGAGCGTTTAATTAATGGTATACTCCCAGACTCGAGAGAGAGTTTATTTTGAAACCAATTGTGTAGCTTGGTAATGTAATACCATTTTTGTTCAGATGGTATTGTTCTATTAATTGTTCTCAGCAAATCTGTCAGACTATACGTTCGAGCTTTCAAACTAATTACTACACCATCTGTTACTTCAACCTCAACGACGGGGCACGGAGGAGCTTCAAGTTTAAGCCTTGTGGAAGGTGGTTTTTCTTCCGGTTCCACTTTGACTTGTGATTCTTCCACAGGTTTATCTTCCGGGGGGTCCACAGGAAGGTCAAGTTTGGGAAAATAAATTTCAGCTAAGCCTACTTTCCATGAATCCTCAGTGGCTATGCGCGGGGGTAATTTCACTCGAAAATTTGCTATTGTATTATCGGGGAAATATTTTCCGGAGCTATCGCTCAAAAGAAATAGGAAAAAATCTTCGGTCGTCATAATCTTTTCACGCCGCTGGCTCTGATCCAAGTGTTAAAATTATCACCGTACCCCGTCCATTTAACAAAGTATTCCAGGTTTTTACCCCTCCCTCTTCGTTTTAAAATATTTTCAATTTGATATTCTGTATCCGAACCGACTGATGTCTTGGAGAGTTCTTCAGCGTAAAAAGATCCTTCTATCCGTTCTCCATTCAGATCCTCTAATTTATAGGTTGGAATTGGCGTTCTATTAACTTTCCGAACTTTAAAGATTTCTCGGGAAAAATTTTGTTCGTAAGCCTTTTTGAATGGTGTCCTCTCTTTTGATATGCGTACAAAATCACCGATGGAGAATTTGGGCCGTTTCCGAATGCTCCTCACTAAACGACGCGCGACCTTGAATGCGTTCTTATCATTCACTTTACTCGGAGGTACACCTATACTTGAATGTACACCATCGTTATATCCTTTCAATAGTTTCGGTAGCGCATCAACATAGTTCAAAGTGTTAAAGTAGGTAAAATATTTATACATACGACCCTTGAGTGTGCGATTGAAGCGTTCAACTATTGCAGCCTTGACATCTGGGTTGTTCGTTGTATAATAGTCAATTCCCTTATCACTAAGGAAACGTTTAAACTTCACATTAGAGAATTCACTCCCCTTGTCACTCTGAATTTTGTTAGGTTTTCTATCGGTTAATATTGTTCCAAAAGCGTTGATCACATTTTCGGCAGTCTTACTTTTGAGGGGGATTGCCCATGCATATTTGGAAAACAAATCAATCACTGTGAGAAGGTATGCATATCCATTATTGTATTTTTTCAACTTTCGCATATCGTTAAGGTCACACTGCCACGTCTCATCTATATATTCAGGAGTATATCTATTTCTGGGGAACGTCTTGCGTGCTTCTTTATGTAACGTGTAAGTATTCTGTCTTTCTAGCCATTCCCTCACACGTCTTTTGCTTATTTCCCTTCCAACACCATTCCAAAGTCTATCAACAGTGGAATAGCTAGCGGGGTTCACGGGGTCATAATATATAGAACTCAATCTAGCTTCTTCCAACGCGGAGCTCTTTTCACTTTTCTTAGACGGTCTTTGATGGGTGTGATCGGACGCAATTCCTCTTCCTCTTCCAACTTGGCTGTTTTCGCAAAATCGTCCAGAACTCTTTCCATATTTCCCACTCGTCGTTTTAACATTTTTGTCCATGATTTACCAATCCTACGTTCAGCTTTCAAAAGATTCCTACCGTGTGTTGTCGTCTTGACACTCCCTTTTTTGTTCCCTTCCAAATTTTTCCTATCTTCGTCTACATATGTTATAGAAATGGGGTCATTCATGCTGTTTACAGCTCCTAAATACGAATCTAAAACCCTACGGTAGTGGTGCCATTTTTTCTAATCATCCATTTTCGTACTAAGCACTTTTTGCATTCCCTCGTCTAATCTTGATACATCCCGCCTCAATCGCTGTTTTTTAAGCGTTTGCGGCTCGATAAGGAACATTCTTTTTAAGCTCATCCTATCAGGTTACCAAGGACACTACTCAAAAGAGATCCCAAAAGGACTGGTAAAAAACCTCCCTTCTGTTTCAATAATTGACGCTTTTTCTTGATGGATACGTTAGAACAGCTCAATTTACGAAGAGTTTCCTTATAGGGGGTCAACCTTTTCTTCACTAGTCCACTTATTTTGTGATTCCCATTTATTGTATTTAGACAGCACTCGCAAACAGCTTTTATACCATCCTCGTTTACAGACTCAATAATTGATTTTCGCAACTTTGGATTGGCAGTTTTTAATAGCCTTATGAGATGTCTGTGCCGCTTCAATCTCTTCATAATTTTTTACATACGTTGGAACAAACACGGAAGTTACTTCTCCCGGAAATATTTGTGTCCTGAAACGCACTCGATCGTCCGTCTCTTGTGAGAGGTCGAGGGCTAAGTAAGTATACGGTTCGGAAGTCACGTCTTTATAAACCCTCAGCAGTTCACTGGGATGCTCCGGATAAACCTGTGCTGCAAGAAACCGAAACTGTGACCTATCTCGTGGATTTTTGAAAACTATTATATATTTAGCGTTGAGGGAAATATTACGAGCCTGAGGACTTTGGTAAAAAACATTTTGAGTAATAAGGATGACGGATATATTTGAATGATGTGAACCACGTGTGAAGAGCTCGCTGACTCCCTTGTTATAACAGTCGTGCATTAAATCGTCTATTACGTAAAGGGTTGATATCTTTCGTGGATTATCAAACTTTGGCACTTCGTATTGAAACTCCACACCTTTCAGCTCCTTATCAGGTTTGCTTTGACGATTGCAACACCATATTGTTTTTTCGATTTTTCCATCAACCATTTCCTTTAAATTCTCTAGAAATCTTATTACGAATGTTGTTTTTCCACAACATGATGGACCAGCACAAATACATGTAAATGGATGCTTCCACAGCAACGTCGGATACATCACTAGTTACAATTAAGAGTGACCCACTGAGTTTATACATTACCTTCCAACTTCGCGACGATGCCTTTTAACTCATCGACTACATTTGATAGAGTTGATTCCTTTGCGCATTGAATTCCGAAGAGTGATAGACTACTTGGACCTGCGTTTCGTAGTGTCTTATTGAATTCACTATATTCATAGTAATTGTCTCCTTTGAAAAAGTATATGAATCCATTCGTATACCTAAAGGCTGAACTGATATTCGCAGGTATGGGTGGGAAATTTGTGCTCAAATATTTAAACTCCTTTGGCTCGAAGCTACACTCATCCATTTCTACGACGAAAACATCGCTGTAAAACAAATAAGTTCTGCCAGAGTACGTATTTAAAGCCCCTTGAATAATTGCACTACGAGGGAGGCGCACCTCTTCTAACCTTTTCGGAAAGCCCTGAATAAGTGCTAAGCTTTCATAATGGAACATGTAAATTCGATGTTGTATGAAAATAACAATTTCGCCCGACGGTCTGCGGTATATAGCATCAATTTTTTTAATATCTGATGGGAGAAAAGGAAGCCAATCAGTGATAACTTGAGCTTTTGGCAACTCGTCATTCAAATTAATCAAATCTATCATCCAAAATAGTCTACCACTGAATACATACATGATGTGATCAATTATAAGCAGGTTATCAATTTCCTTAACGGCGCATAAAGAAGTTTCCTCCTTCCCTTCTTCACCACCTTCATCCCCAGCCGGCTCTTTCCTTTCACGATTCCTATCATTTTCAGGTTTCCCATACAAGCTTTGTATCGCCAGTATGTCATCTTCCTTTAACGACAATGACGCTTCGTGCGAATAAATCGAATACATAATAGCTTCCTTGTCTCTAGAATGGGAAATTCCTAAACTATGTCCAATTTCGTGAAGCAGCACCTTGTATAAATTAGCAAATTCAATCGAGTGATTCATATCCTTCTTCAAATACCAGTTCTCAGCTTGATCGATATGTATCTCTAATGGGTGGCTCTAAACGGTTGGTAATTCAGCGTGGGCCAAGATTTTACCATGTCCGTCTAAAGGAAAAGGGCATATACCCCTCTTAGCATAATACCTATGCTTATCTTTGGCATTCACTATTGTTATATCAGGTCTAACAGTGTCGTGTCTGAATATTAAATTAGTCACTTCACTCCACGCATCGAAAGCCGCTTCTGCCAACTTCACGTGTGCTGCAGTAGCCAATGGGTAATGCCAAGTAATGTCATTCTTACCCCACTTGTGGTGAGAAACAGTGAAGCTAATGTCATCCTCAACGCCACAGCGGGGAGCTTTTGTCAAATTCAATGTCTCCTCATTCACTATCCCATTTGCTGTCAAATTGTAATATTCCTGGAATAGCTTGAGAGATTTCTCAAAGCTCTCCTCTGATATATTTCGTATTTCGTTTTCACTTACGTCCAGGTAGCCATATTGTTGTAAATATTCTGCGACGCACATGTCTATATCACCCCTAATTGGATAATATAAAGTCGTCAAAATTAACGCGAGAGTCCACATTGTGACCTTTACAGGAGCTAACTCTCAAATAAGTTCCTTTTCTTTCCTTCATGTAAATTTAAAGAGATTACTACTCTAATCAAATCAATCACCATCAAATGCATCATCATAGCTTCTCTTCCTTAAAAGTTTGTCATGACCCCAAGCAATGGTATTCACTCCATCATCACATATGTACCTCTTATCATCATCAGAGCTCAAAGCTGTTTTATTTATTTCAACTGTACACAACTGATGTTTCTGTGATCTAATCAGAGACATCTTTCTGAAGGCTGGAGCATTTTCACGCAAACAAGTAACGTAATCATTGAATGTGATCGATCTATCTACAGTAGCCTTTTTAACTCCCTTGGCCCGTTTTCCCTCATATTGACCCTGCAAACGATAAGAATACAGTTTACTTCTGAGCCCTACAAAATGAGTAATTATCTTACCTCCACACTCATCCTTCATCTTCCCGATCACTTTTTCATTTATTTTCGAATAGCACGGGTGGTTTGAGGGGTAATTGGATGTATCGTATAGGGAAATGCTCTTTTGAATATCAGAATAAAAATCCTTAGTTTTCAGCTCTAGAATATAGCTATCTGTATCCATATATAACAATTTTACATCGTTATTATTATAGTTTACTTTAATATGACTATAAAAAAATCATACATAAGCACTTTCGAAATATCAAGAACTGCCTGTCCTATGTACAAAGGTTTATTCATTTTTATACTGCTATACCTTTTATGAACAGCCACTAGATTTTCTGCAAAAATAGTTCTATCGAGAAAAAATGAACTGCAGATTAATTTATCTAATCGTTTTTCTCTATTTACCAATTCTATATCTTTATACTTCCGTACATTCTGTATTGTTTTACCAAAAACACTATTGTTAAATAGTTTGAATAGGTCCCGATCAAACTCGGTCGTTGCAAGTCTCCGTTTCTTTGAATTAATGTCAATATATGGCTTCATCCAAGGGGATTGATCAAATTCAATTATTCTATGTATCTTTTTCAATTTAAGACCTGCTGCTAACGCCTGTTTTAACGATCTGTAATGTATGACGTATCGTTCTTTGTCGTACTGTGTAGTTAATAATTTAGGGTACCTACCATTCGGTGGGATTTTCTTTTCTGCACAAAACGGTAGGTCTGAATGAAAATCATGGAGTTCTTTAGGATATTCTAGATCCACCTCCAATACATATCCCTTGGGAGAATCGTCTGGGATTACGGTGACGTCAAGTGGGTCTACCCATCGAAAACCACCCATGGGAAGGGGGGCTGATAACCCTGCGGCATATAAATTATTAAAATCGACATAAACAATAAATGTTGACTCATGTGAAGGATTAAAATCTTCCATGTACTTATTGTTGGCCTCAGCGTAACGCTTTGTGCACTGACTGATACCTCCCCGTATTCCTTTTTCCATCATTAGAATCATATCATAGTCCGTTAGCAGCTCTAGTGTGACCCCTGTATATTTAAGCATGGCGTCAAAGGAGAGTCCTGGAAGGGTGAAATACCACGCGGGATCGAGTTCATACATCGACATGCAAACATCTCTAAAATTCTCAAACACGTCCGCCAGTATCAGTACATCGGTTTTCAAATACAAGTCTGAATAGTCACCCAACGTCTTGCACTCAAATTCGGACCACACAGTTTTAGCGAACGAATAATCATCGTCTGTAATATTACCCTCTGTTAGAGTACTATAAAAGCATTCTTTTGATGGAAGGCTGCTCTCGTTTAATTTTTCCCATGAATCTACATACTCGTATGGAAATACTCCCTTTCGCGTGATTCTCTCAGTTTTTTCTTTAAAAATGTGTGCCGTTTGCTTGAATTTATCCTTAGGAAGAATATCGGCTAATCTAGATAGTGACGTGCTCAAAAATCTAAAACTATCAAGGAACCGATATGAGAAATTGGAATCGACGTTTTTCGAGAAAGAGATATACTTTTCCTCAGTATTTGGGATACATGTAATTTTCATAGAATCACATCCTAGGTGCGGTACAATGAGGTGTGCGTCATAATTAGACAGATTATGGATGAACACTGGTAAAAATTTTGGATTTTTACAGTTTACATTACATGCATAGTGAGCAGCACCCCTGAACTTGCCTGACAAGTGACAATGATCTCTCACTCTATCTTCGCCCAGTGAATATCCGCAAATATGACAAATAGTAGCTTTTTCAAAAGCATTAATTTCCTCATCACTCATTTTCAATAGGGGTTTACTGTTTTTGTATACTCCTTGCACAAAAAGTGACATTTCTTTAAGCTTTTCGAGAAATACTTCAACAGCGTTTTTACCCCTATAGAGAATAGGCTCAAAAAATTCACCAGTGCTGCTTGAAACCATAAGCAGACAAAAGGACATAACTTCATGTTGCTGGCGCTTTTGAGTATATGAATGATCATCCTGTGGAAAACAGCTGGAAACCTTTGGTAGAACACATTCAAAGTCCGCATATGCCACGTAAGGAAGTCTGATTTTATGTGAAAAATTTTTGAATTTTAAATAAGCATCATTTCCTTCCGGTAGAATTATTCTAGAGGGGGAATTCAGCTTGCAATCAATTTTATGTCTTTCGAGGGATTCACTCGAAGTGGAATGCTTGAAACAAGCCTTGCATATCTTTACCCCATTGTTATTTTTCGTCAATTGTGAATGTACCAATTTATCAAAATTTTTAATCCAGCAATAATGAGAATTCTCACCCTCAACGATGTATAGAAGATCAAAATGATCATTTAGTTCATCTGCAACAACTTTAATGGGATACACATTATTTTTTTCATCTAATCCGAATACGTTAATGGAAATCTTATTCCTTCTTTCAAATATTGGAATTTTACGAATATCTACTGGATAATCGATACAATCCCAATCGTAGCCATTTTGAAATTCTAGCGTGTTTTATTTACGAACTCGTTCTGGATGATTTTCCACATATTTTGACCAAATCGCATACTTAAAGCAAAATTTGTCACTGTTCTGAACGTTAATTACACTATGCGTGCACATTATTTTATGTGGAACCTTAATGAAAGATGACCCTCTTAGAGGTTTATATCGATTTATTCTCAATTCTAACCCTAAGATTTCAGCAAGTGACCACCCAGAACCTCTCGATGAACTTTCAGATTTCTCTTTCAAAATTTTTGCGAATAATTCTTCCGAAATTTGACCAATATCATCCGCTTCAAAAACCCTAACATTTTTTGTTTTAAAACATCGCTCCTGTCGCTCTTCATCTTTCTGGAATATAGCCTTTACCATTATGTTAATTTTTAGTGCTGTGTTTTGCAAAGAGTTCCGAATTTTATCAATCAATACATTTTTTATCCGATCCAAGAAACTAACCAAGTCTGTATACACTCCCAATCCAGGACTCACCCAAAAGGTTTTCAATCGGCCACGGACAGCGGACTCCAATTGTACTATTGCTGGTCCTCCACCTCCTCCAGATTGCTGGCCACGTAGAGCATGTCTAAGATGCACTTGGGACATCTCATGGGCGGCTAGGTACCGGGGTCTATAGTACACATAACACGTTTCACAAAGAACAAAATCCTCCATGATCACTCTAATTTTACTGGTATTTTTCCACGAGAGCTTTTCACTTTATACACGTCTTACTGCTTTGGAGGCTCTTGGTGTTATCACGAGAGAGTTCTCATACTCTGAGAGGGAAGTGGCGCTTCCGCTCATTCAAGAGGGATGGGAAGGGGAGGGACTCGTGTGGAGAAAGTTTTGAGGAAGGGGCGTTTCCGTTATGGATATAAGGACGTTTATGGATTGGGATCTTTAAAATAATACGTCGAGGTAAGTTTAATATTATTTTATTTTTATTAAATTATTTTTTTAATTACAGACATATTTTCCCCCCAAGCATTTGCATTAAACTTGACTATATCATCAAGTGTTAATTTGAAATGCTTGGGGAGATAAATCTTCCTCTGCATCCCTGCAAACATCACAGTTGCCTGTAACGTATCCCCGTACCTAGTTGTCACGATCTCTAACTTTTCTACGGGGTATTCAGCACCCTCTGCCAGATCCTCCTTCGTTAGATACTCCGCCTCCCTCTGCATATGGATGAGCATTTCCTTCACAGAACCCATCTAGCAAAAATAGGTGAAAAATAAATAAATATTCAAGACCCAATTTCAATTAGTTATGATAAATGCATATTTCTAATTCGAAAGTGAATATACTTACTCTCACTCAGGCAGTTGTGTTCGTTCGTTTAGTAGTCTCAAGCTTGCAGTCTCTCTTCGAGTTACTGGTGTAGTTTCAGACTCGTTCTCCGTCCCTCAAGCACGTCTCCTCGCTTTTTCAATAATGAGAACTTATGCCCCCTAAGTGCTCCTATTTATATCAGCAAATTCAATGGTTACACAATCGCTTCCTCACAGTTCTAAACTGAAACGCAACATCCTGGGAGATAATTAAAATTCCAATGAATAATAATCTGTTTACTAAAACACAACATCCTGAGAGACAATTAAAATTCCAACGAATAATAATATGTTTACTCCATCCTACGTTAATTTAAATGGACTAATCATTTATCTACCACACAAGTCCCCACATCCGCACCATGATTGAAATTCGCTAGGCTATCTGTGTTAATTAAAATTTTAACTATGCAGTTCCCACGGATTATCATTCCAGCGTGTGCGTGAGTTAATTAAAATTTTAATTATGTAGCTCATCCATCCTCATAGCAACGTCTGAAGCATGAGATAATTACTATTGATATCACTTGACACGTGTGGATGAAACTTTCGACACTCAACCTCACGCGAGCTCATTTTTAAGTTATCGCAGAATGGCTTCACAAGCTATACTGTATGCATGCGTGAGATATACTCTGTTCAACGTTCACGGACGATTCATACGAAAAGCATTACGAATAATTACTTCTCGACTCGTGTGCGTGTGCCGTAACTGCTTCCGTAATTTGAATGCTCCATATATATCTATGGTTCGTGTACATGAATTACAACGTAATAATATCATTCGTCCTTACATTGAGTGCGAACTCTGTAAGAAGGAACCACACTTCAATGTTCAACCTGCTATAGACTGTCAGAGGTGTGTACGATCAATCCCGAGCAGTGTTAAGTTTGCTGAGCTAACAGTACTTCCTGGCTGTGACTCGAGTGACGAGGAATTTGATAGCGACAACTTATCCATCGGTTCCGTGGATACCATTGATTGCGACTCCACCTCGTCAGAGTTCGAAGCGTTTGTGTAGGTTGACAAGTGTACGTCCCGGAAGATTTGTAACACCATGAATTCATCTGAACCGTTGTATTCGTGTGTAAGATATAAGCTTTATCGTGTTCATGCCAATTTCTTACGGAGAAAATTACGGGGAGTGTATCCCGGCCTCGAGGGATTGAGATTTGGAACTGTATGTAAGACTTGCTTTTCCTTTTTGAGTGTAGCCCCTCTAGCCGTTGTTTATACTCATGAGCTTATTAATTCTAACGGTGACCTCCATCATGCGCAAGTCTGTGATATATGCGCTGATTATCCACCTTTAAAATGGAGGTCTATTAATGAGTGTCGTAGGTGTCGTCTCTCTTTACCATTGAAAGATGAGTACACTGTTACAACTGGCCCACCAGGTAATGAATATAATATTTGGGATGAGGACAAGTGACTTAAGTAATTGGAAATTTAACCATCTATTTGATAATATTGTGACACATGTATTTTGACAATATTGTTGAAGATGATGAGTGACTTTCTGGGTTGGAAATATAACAAGCCATTTGGCCATATGTATTTATGTATAGAAATTTAACCATGTATTTGTCAATTGGATGATTTTCAATAAATTGAATATGTCATAACGCTCAGGGTTTCATTGAGTTTCACCTGATGCCTGATGCTTTTTGTTAATAACAATTAAATAACGCTATGACGTAAATATATATCGCGGGAATCTTCTCGTACTCTTAAAGAAAAATTATTTTTTTCCAACACGGCAACGTGGATAAAAAATATTTCCTCGCGCTGCCGGAAACTGCTATCACTAGCGTATTTTTTTCCAACACGGCAACGTGAATAAAAAATATTTCCTCGCGCTGCCGGAAACTGCTATCACAACTTTCAAAGTGAATAAAAAATATTTCCTCGCGTATTTTTTCGTGAATATTACGTACAACTAAAAATCAATTTCCTCGCGTTTCGTGAATATTTCCTCACGTAAAACTAAAAATCACTTAAAACAATATTTCCTCGTACAACAAACCCAGATACCCCCAATCCCCCCCGACCCCCCCAACCGAATCACTTCTCTTGTTTAAAAATTGAAACGCCTTGCACGTTTAACATATTGACAAATGACTAACCTGACGCTTCAGACCTTCTCTTGTTTAACAATTGAATTCTCACTTCGACACCAACGCCACCTTTTCGTTGCGCTTTTGTTTAAACTATTAAATAACGTTTTTATATTGTTTAAACAATTCTGGGGCAGAACTCTTACTTTACTTCTACTTACACCCCATGGAAACATTTTTGTTTGATTCGTGTCGAGTGAGATTTTCCCCTAGAACCCAAAGGGGGGGGTATTGGCACTTTTCATGGAAAAATGTGAAAAATTAAAATTTCTAAAAATGAAATAAATGCCTTCTATACACCTCAGACATTCACTCTATAATCCATGATTGTTGTTTTTCGCAATATTTTTGGAAATTTGGGCTCTTTTACTAACATTAACACTTGCGCTGAGGCATCTTTTATGCTCATTTCTTGTCTTTAATGATTAATTCTGGGTTTTATTTTGTTTATTTGATGAAAATGAACAACAATACACACCATGGAAACATTTTTGTTTGATTCGTGTCGAGTGAGATTTTCACCTAGAACCCAAAGGGGGGGTATTGGAACTTTTCATGGAAAAATGTGAAAGATTAAAATTTCTAAAAATGAAATAAATGCCTTCTATACACCTCAAACATTCACTCTATAATGGAAGATTGTTGTTTTTCGCAATATTTTTGGAAATATGGGCTCTTTTACTAACATTAACACCTGCGCTAAGGCATCTTTTATGCTCATTTCTTGTCTTTAATGATTTATTCTGGGTTTTATTTTGTTTATTTGATGAAAATGAACAACAATACACACCATGGAAACATTTTTGTTTGATTCGTTTCGAGTGGGATTTTCACCTAGAACCCAAAGGGGCACTTTTCATGGAAAAATGTGAAAAATTAAAATTTCTAATAATGAAATAAATGCCTTCTATACACCTCAAACATTCACTCTATAATGGAAGATTGGATTTTTTCGCAATATTTTTGGAAATTTGGGCTCTTTTATTAACATTAACACTTGCGCTGAGGCATCTTTTATGCTCATTTCTTGTCTTTAATGATTTATTCTGGGTTTTATTTTGTTTATTTGAAGAAAATGAACAACAATACACACCATGGAAACATTTTTGTTTGATTCGTGTCGAGCGAGATTTTCACCTAGAAGGCAATGGGGGGGGTATTGGCACTTTTCATGGAAAAATGAGAAAAATTAAAATTTCTAAAAATGAAATAAATGCCTTCTATAAACCTCAAACATTCACTCTATAATGAAAGATTGTTGTTTTTCGCAAGATTTTTGGAAATTTGGGCTCTTTTACTAACATTAACACTTGCGCTAAAGGCATCTTTTATGCTCATTTCTTGTCTTTAATGATTTATTCTGGGTTTAATTTTTGTTTATTTGATGAAAATAAACAACAATACACACCATGGAAACATTTTTGTTTTATTCGGTTCGAGTGAGATTTTCACCTAGAACCCAAAGGGGGGGGTATTGGCACTTTTCATGGAAAAATGTGAAAAATTAAAATTTCTAATAATGAAATAAATGCCTTCTATACACCTCAAACATTCACTCTAAAATGGAAGTTTGTTGTTTTTCGCAATATTTTTGGAAATTTGGGCTCTTTTATTATTATTAACACTTGCGCTGAGGCATCTTTTATGCTCATTTCTTGTCTTTAATGATTTATTCTGGGTTTTATTTTGTTTATTTGAAGAAAATGAACAACAATACACACCATGGAAACATTTTTGTTTGATTCGTGTCGAGTGAGATTTTCACCTAGAACCCAAAGGGGGGGGTATTGGCACTTTTCATGGAAAAATGTGAAAAATTAAAATTTCTAATAATGAAATAAATGCCTTCTATACACCTCAAACATTCACTCAATAATGGAAGATTGGATTTTTTCGCAATATTTTTGGAAATTTGGGCTCTTTTATTAACATTAACACTTGCGCTGAGGCATCTTTTATGCTCATTTCTTGTCTTTAATGATTTATTCTGGGTTTTATTTTGTTTATTTGAAGAAAATGAACAACAATACACACCATGGAAACATTTTTGTTTGATTCGTGTCGAGTGAGATTTTCACCTAGAACCCAAAGGGGGGGGTATTGGCACTTTTCATGGAAAAATGTGAAAAATTAAAATTTCTAAAAATGAAATAAATGCCTTCTATACACCTCAAACATTCACTCTAAAACGGAAGATTGTTGTTTTTCGCAATATTTTTGGAAATTTGGGCTCTTTTACTAACATTAACACTTGCGCTGAGGCATCTTTTATGCTCATTTCTTGTCTTTAATGATTTATTCTGGGTTTTATTTTGTTTATTTGATGAAAATGAACAATAATACACCCCATGGAAACATTTTTGTTTGATTCGTGTCGAGTGAGATTTTCCCCTAGAACCCAAAGGGGGGGGTATTGGCACTTTTCATGGAAAAATGTGAAAAATTAAAATTTCTAAAAATGAAATAAATGCCTTCTATAAACCTCAAACATTCACTCTATAATGGAAGATTGTTGTTTTTCGCAAGATTTTTGGAAATTTGGGCTCTTTTACTAACATTAACACTTGCGCTAAAGGCATCTTTTATGCTCATTTCTTGTCTTTAATGATTTATTCTGGGTTTTATTTTGTTTATTTGATGAAAATAAACAACAATACACACCATGGAAACATTTTTTTTTTATTCGGATAGATTGAGATTTTCACCTAGAACCCAAAGGGGGGGGTATTGGCACTTTTCATGGAAAAATGTGAAAAATTAAAATTTCTAATAATGAAATAAATGCCTTCTATACACCTCAAACATTCACTCTAAAATGGAAGATTGTTGTTTTTCGCAATATTTTTGGAAATTTGGGCTCTTTTATTATTATTAACACTTGCGCTGAGGCATCTTTTATGCTCATTTCTTGTCTTTAATGATTTATTCTGGGTTTTATTTTGTTTATTTGATGAAAATAAACAACAATACACACCATGGAAACATTCTTGTTTGATTCGTGTCGAGTGAGATTTTCCCCTAGAACCCAAAGGGGGGGATATTGGCACTTTCCATGGAAAAATGTTAAAAATTAAAATTTCTAAAACTGAAATAAATGCCTTCTATACACCTCAAACATTCACTCTATAATGGAAGATTGTTGTTTTTCGCAATATTTTTGGAAATTTGGGCTCTTTTACTAACATTAACACTTGCGCTGAGGCATCTTTTATGCTCATTTAGTGTCTTTAATGATTTACCCTGGGTTTTATTTTGTTTATTTGATGAAAATGAACAACAATACACACCATGGAAACATTTTTGTTTGGTTCGTGTCGAGTGAGATTTTCACCTAGAACCCAAAGGGGGGGGTATTGGAACTTTTCATGAAAAAATGTGAAAAATTAAAATTTCTAAAAATGAAATAAATGCCTTCTATACACCTCAAACATTCACTCTATAATGGAAGATTGTTGTTTTTCGCAATATTTTTGGAAATAATGGCTCTTTTACTAACATTAACACTCGCGCTGAGGCATCTTTTATGCTCATTTCTTGTCTTTAATGATTTATTCTGGGTTTAATTTTGTTTATTTGATGAAAATAAACAACAATACACACCATGGAAACATTCTTGTTTGATTCGTGTCGAGTGAGATTTTCACCTAGAACCCAAAGGGGGGGGTATTCGCACTTTTCATGGAAAAATGTGAAAAATTAAAATTTCTAAAAATGAAATAAATGCCTTTTATACACCTCAAACATTCACTCTATAATGGAAGATTGTTGTTTTTCGCAAGATTTTTGGAAATTTGGGCTCTTTTACTAACATTAACACTCGCGCTGAGGCATCTTTTATGCTCATTTCTTGTCTTTAATGATTTATTCTGGGTTTAATTTTGTTTATTTGATGAAAATAAACAACAATACACACCATGGAAACATTCTTGTTTGATTCGTGTCTAGTGAGATTTTCACCTAGACCCAAAGGGGGGGGTATTCGCACTTTTCATGGAAAAATGTGAAAAATTAAAATTTCTAAAAATGAAATAAATGCCTTCTATACACCTCAAACATTCACTCTATAATGGAAGATTGTTGTTTTTCGCAATATTTTTGGAAATTTGGGCTCTTTTACTAACATTAACACTTGCGCTGAGACATCTTTTATGCTCATTTCTTGTCTTTAATGATTTATTCTGGGTTTTATTTTTGTTTATTTGATGAAAATAAACAACAATACACACCATGGAAACATTTTTGTTTTATTCGGTTCGAGTGAGATTTTCACCTAGAACCCAAAGGGGGGGGTATTGGCACTTTTCATGGAAAAATGTGAAAAATTAAAATTTCTAATAATGAAATAAATGCCTTCTATACACCTCAAACATTCACTCTAAAATGGAAGTTTGTTGTTTTTCGCAATATTTTTGGAAATTTGGGCTCTTTTATTATTATTAACACTTGCGCTGAGGCATCTTTTATGCTCATTTCTTGTCTTTAATGATTTATTCTGGGTTTTATTTTGTTTATTTGAAGAAAATGAACAACAATACACACCATGGAAACATTTTTGTTTGATTCGTGTCGAGTGAGATTTTCACCTAGAACCCAAAGGGGGGGGTATTGGCACTTTTCATGGAAAAATGTGAAAAATTAAAATTTCTAATAATGAAATAAATGCCTTCTATACACCTCAAACATTCACTCAATAATGGAAGATTGGATTTTTTCGCAATATTTTTGGAAATTTGGGCTCTTTTATTAACATTAACACTTGCGCTGAGGCATCTTTTATGCTCATTTCTTGTCTTTAATGATTTATTCTGGGTTTTATTTTGTTTATTTGAAGAAAATGAACAACAATACACACCATGGAAACATTTTTGTTTGAATCGTGTCGAGTGAGATTTTCACCTAGAACCCAAAGGGGGGGGTATTGGCACTTTTCATGGAAAAATGTGAAAAATTAAAATTTCTAAAAATGAAATAAATGCCTTCTATACACCTCAAACATTCACTCTAAAACGGAAGATTGTTGTTTTTCGCAATATTTTTGGAAATTTGGGCTCTTTTACTAACATTAACACTTGCGCTGAGGCATCTTTTATGCTCATTTCTTGTCTTTAATGATTTATTCTGGGTTTTATTTTGTTTATTTGATGAAAATGAACAATAATACACCCCATGGAAACATTTTTGTTTGATTCGTGTCGAGTGAGATTTTCCCCTAGAACCCAAAGGGGGGGGTATTGGCACTTTTCATGGAAAAATGTGAAAAATTAAAATTTCTAAAAATGAAATAAATGCCTTCTATAAACCTCAAACATTCACTCTATAATGGAAGATTGTTGTTTTTCGCAAGATTTTTGGAAATTTGGGCTCTTTTACTAACATTAACACTTGCGCTAAAGGCATCTTTTATGCTCATTTCTTGTCTTTAATGATTTATTCTGGGTTTTATTTTGTTTATTTGATGAAAATAAACAACAATACACACCATGGAAACATTTTTTTTTTATTCGGATAGATTGAGATTTTCACCTAGAACCCAAAGGGGGGGGTATTGGAACTTTTCATGAAAAAATGTGAAAAATTAAAATTTCTAAAAATGAAATAAATGCCTTCTATACACCTCAAACATTCACTCTATAATGGAAGATTGTTGTTTTTCGCAATATTTTTGGAAATAATGGCTCTTTTACTAACATTAACACTCGCGCTGAGGCATCTTTTATGCTCATTTCTTGTCTTTAATGATTTATTCTGGGTTTAATTTTGTTTATTTGATGAAAATAAACAACAATACACACCATGGAAACATTCTTGTTTGATTCGTGTCGAGTGAGATTTTCACCTAGAACCCAAAGGGGGGGGTATTGGCACTTTTCATGGAAAAATGTGAAAAATTAAAATTTCTAAAAATGAAATAAATGCCTTCTATACACCTCAAACATTCACTCTATAATGGAAGATTGTTGTTTTTCGCAATATTTATGGAAATTTGGGCTCTTTTACTAACATTAACACTTGCGCTGAGACATCTTTTATGCTCATTTCTTGTCTTCAATGATTTATTCTGGGTGTTATTTTGCTTATTTGATGAAAATGATCAACAATACACACCATGGAAACATTTTTGTTTGGGTCGTGTCGAGTGAGATTTTCACCTAGAAGCCAAAGGGGGGGTATTGGCACTTTTAATGGAAAAATGTGAAAAATTAAAATTTCTAAAAATGAAATAAATGCCTTTTATACACCTCAAACATTCACTCTATAATGGAAGATTGTTGTTTTTCGCAAGATTTTTGGAAATTTGGGCTCTTTTACTAACATTAACACTCGCGCTGAGGCATCTTTTATGCTCATTTCTTGTCTTTAATGATTTATTCTGGGTTTAATTTTGTTTATTTGATGAAAATAAACAACAATACACACCATGGAAACATTCTTGTTTGATTCGTGTCTAGTGAGATTTTCACCTAGACCCAAAGGGGGGGGTATTCGCACTTTTCATGGAAAAATGTGAAAAATTAAAATTTCTAAAAATGAAATAAATGCCTTCTATACACCTCAAACATTCACTCTATAATGGAAGATTGTTGTTTTTCGCAATATTTTTGGAAATTTGGGCTCTTTTACTAACATTAACACTTGCGCTGAGACATCTTTTATGCTCATTTCTTGTCTTTAATGATTTATTCTGGGTTTTATTTTTGTTTATTTGATGAAAATAAACAACAATACACACCATGGAAACATTTTTGTTTTATTCGGTTCGAGTGAGATTTTCACCTAGAACCCAAAGGGGGGGGTATTGGCACTTTTCATGGAAAAATGTGAAAAATTAAAATTTCTAATAATGAAATAAATGCCTTCTATACACCTCAAACATTCACTCTAAAATGGAAGTTTGTTGTTTTTCGCAATATTTTTGGAAATTTGGGCTCTTTTATTATTATTAACACTTGCGCTGAGGCATCTTTTATGCTCATTTCTTGTCTTTAATGATTTATTCTGGGTTTTATTTTGTTTATTTGAAGAAAATGAACAACAATACACACCATGGAAACATTTTTGTTTGATTCGTGTCGAGTGAGATTTTCACCTAGAACCCAAAGGGGGGGGTTTTGGCACTTTTCATGGAAAAATGTGAAAAATTAAAATTTCTAATAATGAAATAAATGCCTTCTATACACCTCAAACATTCACTCAATAATGGAAGATTGGATTTTTTCGCAATATTTTTGGAAATTTGGGCTCTTTTATTAACATTAACACTTGCGCTGAGGCATCTTTTATGCTCATTTCTTGTCTTTAATGATTTATTCTGGGTTTTATTTTGTTTATTTGAAGAAAATGAACAACAATACACACCATGGAAACATTTTTGTTTGATTCGTGTCGAGTGAGATTTTCACCTAGAACCCAAAGGGGGGGGTATTGGCACTTTTCATGGAAAAATGTGAAAAATTAAAATTTCTAAAAATGAAATAAATGCCTTCTATACACCTCAAACATTCACTCTAAAACGGAAGATTGTTGTTTTTCGCAATATTTTTGGAAATTTGGGCTCTTTTACTAACATTATCACTTGCGCTGAGGCATCTTTTATGCTCATTTCTTGTCTTTAATGATTTATTCTGGGTTTTTTTTTGTTTATTTGATGAAAATGAACAATAATACACCCCATGGAAACATTTTTGTTTGATTCGTGTCGAGTGAGATTTTCCCCTAGAACCCAAAGGGGGGGGTATTGGCACTTTTCATGGAAAAATGTGAAAAATTAAAATTTCTAAAAATGAAATAAATGCCTTCTATAAACCTCAAACATTCACTCTATAATGGAAGATTGTTGTTTTTCGCAAGATTTTTGGAAATTTGGGCTCTTTTACTAACATTAACACTTGCGCTAAAGGCATCTTTTATGCTCATTTCTTGTCTTTAATGATTTATTCTGGGTTTTATTTTGTTTATTTGATGAAAATAAACAACAATACACACCATGGAAACATTTTTTTTTTATTCGGATAGATTGAGATTTTCACCTAGAACCCAAAGGGGGGGGTATTGGCACTTTTCATGGAAAAATGTGAAAAATTAAAATTTCTAATAATGAAATAAATGCCTTCTATACACCTCAAACATTCACTCTAAAATGGAAGATTGTTGTTTTTCGCAATATTTTTGGAAATTTGGGCTCTTTTATTATTATTAACACTTGCGCTGAGGCATCTTTTATGCTCATTTCTTGTCTTTAATGATTTATTCTGGGTTTTATTTTGTTTATTTGATGAAAATAAACAACAATACACACCATGGAAACATTCTTGTTTGATTCGTGTCGAGTGAGATTTTCCCCTAGAACCCAAAGGGGGGGATATTGGTACTTTCCATGGAAAAATGTTAAAAATTAAAATTTCTAAAACTGAAATAAATGCCTTCTATACACCTCAAACATTCACTCTATAATGGAAGATTGTTGTTTTTCGCAATATTTTTGGAAATTTGGGCTCTTTTACTAACATTAACACTTGCGCTGAGGCATCTTTTATGCTCATTTAGTGTCTTTAATGATTTACCCTGGGTTTTATTTTGTTTATTTGATGAAAATGAACAACAATACACACCATGGAAACATTTTTGTTTGGTTCGTGTCGAGTGAGATTTTCACCTAGAACCCAAAGGGGGGGTATTGGAACTTTTCATGAAAAAATGTGAAAATTAAAATTTCTAAAAATGAAATAAATGCCTTCTATACACCTCAAACATTCACTCTATAATGGAAGATTGTTGTTTTTCGCAATATTTTTGGAAATAATGGCTCTTTTACTAACATTAACACTCGCGCTGAGGCATCTTTTATGCTCATTTCTTGTCTTTAATGATTTATTCTGGGTTTAATTTTGTTTATTTGATGAAAATAAACAACAATACACACCATGGAAACATTCTTGTTTGATTCGTGTCGAGTGAGATTTTCACCTAGAACCCAAAGGGGGGGGTATTCGCACTTTTCATGGAAAAATGTGAAAAATTAAAATTTCTAAAAATGAAATAAATGCCTTCTATACACCTCAAACATTCACTCTATAATGGAAGATTGTTGTTTTTCGCAATATTATGGAAATTTGGGCTCTTTTACTAACATTAACACTTGCGCTGAGACATCTTTTATGCTCATTTCTTGTCTTCAATGATTTATTCTGGGTGTTATTTTGCTTATTTGATGAAAATGATCAACAATACACACCATGGAAACATTTTTGTTTGGGTCGTGTCGAGTGAGATTTTCACCTAGAAGCCAAAGGGGGGGTATTGGCACTTTTAATGGAAAAATGTGAAAAATTAAAATTTCTAAAAATGAAATAAATGCCTTTTATACACCTCAAACATTCACTCTATAATGGAAGATTGTTGTTTTTCGCAAGATTTTTGGAAATTTGGGCTCTTTTACTAACATTAACACTCGCGCTGAGGCATCTTTTATGCTCATTTCTTGTCTTTAATGATTTATTCTGGGTTTAATTTTGTTTATTTGATGAAATAAACAACAATACACACCATGGAAACATTCTTGTTTGATTCGTGTCTAGTGAGATTTTCACCTAGACCCAAAGGGGGGGGTATTCGCACTTTTCATGGAAAAATGTGAAAAATTAAAATTTCTAAAAATGAAATAAATGCCTTCTATACACCTCAAACATTCACTCTATAATGGAAGATTGTTGTTTTTCGCAATATTTTTGGAAATTTGGGCTCTTTTACTAACATTAACACTTGCGCTGAGACATCTTTTATGCTCATTTCTTGTCTTTAATGATTTATTCTGGGTTTTATTTTGCTTATTTGATGAAAATGATCAACAATACACACCATGGAAACATTTTTGTTTGGGTCGTGTCGAGTGAGATTTTCACCTAGAAGCCAAAGGGGGGTATTGGCACTTTTAATGGAAAAATGTGAAAAATTAAAATTTCTAAAAATGAAATAAATGCCTTTTATACACCTCAAACATTCACTCTATAATGGAAGATTGTTGTTTTTCGCAAGATTTTTGGAAATTTGGGCTCTTTTACTAACATTAACACTTGCGCTAAGGCATCTTTTATGCTCATTGCTTGTCTTTAATGATTTATTCTGGGTTTTATTTTGTTTATTTGATGAAAATGAACAACAATACACACCATGGAAACATTTTTGTTTGATTCGGTTCGAGTGAGATTTTCACCTAGAACCCAAAGGGGGGGGTATTGGCACTTTTCATGGAAAAGGTGAAAAATTAAAATTTCTAATAATGAAATAAATGCCTTCTATACACCTCAAACATTCACTCTATAATGGAAGATTGTTGTTTTTCGCAATATTTTGGAAATTTGGGCTCTTTGTACTAACATTAACACTTGCGCTGAGGCATCTTTTATGATCATTTCTTGTCTTTAATGATTTATTCTGGGTTTTATTTTCTTTATTTGATGAAAATGAACAACAATACACACAATGGAAACATTTTTGTTTGATTCGTGTCGAGTGAGATTTTCCCTAGAACCCAAAGGGGGGGTATTGGCACTTTCCATGGAAAAATGTGAAAAATAAAAATTTCTAAAAATGAAATAAATGCCTTCTATACACCTCAAACATTCACTCTATAATGGAAGATTGTTGTTTTTCGCAATATTTTTGGAAATTTGGGCTCTTTTACTAACATTAACACCTGCGCTGAGGCATCTTTTATGCTCATTTAGTGTCTTTAATGATTTATTCTGGGTTTTATTTTGTTTATTTGATGAAAATGAAAAACAAAACACACCATGGAAACATTTTTGTTTGGTTCGTGTCGAGTGAGATTTTCACCTAGACCCAAAGGGGGGGGTATTGGCACTTTTCATGGAAAAATGTGAAAAATTAAAATTTCTAATAATGAAATAAATGCCTTCTATACACCTCAAACATTCACTCTATAATGGAAGATTGTTGTTTTTCGCAAGATTTTTGGAAATTTGGGCTCTTTTACTAACATAAACACTCGCGCTGAGGCATCTTTTATGCTCATTTCTTGTCTTTAATGATTTATTCTGGGTTTAATTTTGTTTATTTGATGAAAATAAACAACAATACACACCATGGAAACATTTTTGTTTGATACGTGTCGAGTGAGATTTTCACCTAGAACCCAAAGGGGGGGTATTGGCACTTTTCATGGAAAAATGTGAAAAATTAAAATTTCTAAAATGAAATAAATGCCTTCTATACACCTCAAACATTCACTCTATAATCCAAGATTGTTGTTTATTCGCAATATTTTTGGAAATTTGGGCTCTTTTACTAACATTAACACTTGCGCTGAGGCATCTTTTATGCTCATTTCTTGTTTTTAATGATTTATTCTGGGTTTTATTTTGTTTATTTGATGAAAATGAACAACAATACACACCATGAAAACATTTTTGTTTGATTCGTGTCGAGTGAGATTTTCACCTAGAACCCAAAGGGGGGTGTATTGGAACTTTTCATGGAAAAATGTGAAAAATTAAAATTTCTAAAAATGAAATCAATGCCTTCTATACACCTCAAACATTCACTCTATAATGGAAGATTGTTGTTTTTCGCAATATTTTTGGAAATTTGGGCTCTTTTACTAACATTAACACTTGCGCTGAGGCATCTTTTATGCTCATTTCTTGTCTTTAATGATTTATTCTGGGTTTTATTTTGTTTATTTGAAGAAAATGAACAACAATACACACCATGGAAACATTTTTGTTTGATTCGTGTCGAGTGAGATTTTCACCTAGAACCCAAAGGGGGGGGTATTGGAACTTTTAATGGAAAAATGTGAAAAATTAAAATTTCTAAAAATGTAATAAATGCCTTCTATACACCTCAAACATTCACTCTATAATGGAAGACTGTGGTTTTTCGCAATATTTTTGGAAATTTGGGCTCTTTTACTAACATTATTACTCGCGCTGAGGCATCTTTTATGCTCATTTCTTGTCTTTAATGATTTATTCTGGGTTTTATTTTGTTTATTTGATGAAAATAAACAACAATACACACCATGGAAACTTTTTGTTTGATTCGTGTCGAGTGAGATTTTCACCTAGAACCCAAAGGGGGGGGTATTCGCACTTTTCATGGAAAAATGTGAAAAATTAAAATTTCTAAAAATGAAATAAATGCCTTCTATACACCTCAAACATTCACTCTATAATGGAAGATTGTTGTTTTTCGCAATATTTTTGGAAATTTGGGCTCTTTTTCTAACATTAACACTTGCGCTGAGACATCTTTTATGCTCATTTCTTGTCTTTAATGATTTATTCTGGGTTTTATTTTTTTTATTTGATGAAAATGAACAACAATACACACCATGGAAACATTTTTTTTGGTTCGTGTCTAGTGAGATTTTCACCTAGAAGCCAAAGGGGGGGGTATTGGCACTTTTCATGGAAAAATGTGAAAAATTAAAATTTCTAAAAATGAAATAAATGCCTTCTATACACCTCCAACATTCACTCTATAATGGAAGATTGTTGTTTTTCGCAAGATTTTTGGAAATATGGGCTCTTTTACTAACATTAACACTTGCGCTAAGGCATCTTTTATGCTCATTTCTTGTCTTTAATGATTTATTCTGGGTTTAATTTTGTTTATTTGATGAAAATGAACAACAATACACACCATGGAAACATTTTTGTTTGATTTGGTTCGAGTGAGATTTTCACCTAGAACCCAAAGGGGGGGGTATTGGCACTTTTCATGGAAAAATGTGAAAAATTAAAATTTCTAATAATGAAATAAATGCCTTCTATACACCTCAAACATTCACTCTATAATGGAAGATTGGATTTTTTCGCAATATTTTTGGAAATTTGGGCTCTTTTACTAACATTAACACTTGCGCTGAGGCATCTTTTATGCTCATTTCTTCTCTTTAATGATTTATTCTGGGTTTTATTTTGTTTATTTGATGAAAATGAACAACAATACACATCATGGAAACATTTTTGTTTGGTTCGTGTCGAGTGAGATTTTCACCTAGAACCCAAAGGGGGGGGTATTGGAACTTTTCATGGAAAAATGTGAAAAATTAAAATTTCTAAAAATGAAATAAATGCCTTCTATACACCTCAAATATTCACTCTATATTGAAGATTGTTGTTTTTCGCAATATTTTTGGAAATTTGGCTCTTTTACTAACATTAACACTCGCGCTGAGACATCTTTTATGCTCATTTCTTGTCTTAAATGATTTATTCTGGGTTTTATTTTGCTTATTTGATGAAAATGAACAACAATACACACCATGGAAACATTTTTGTTTGGTTCGTGTCGAGTGAGATTTTCACCTAGAACCCAAAGGGGGGGGGTATTGGCACTTTTCATGGAAAAATGTGAAAAATTAAAATTTCTAATAATGAAATAAATGCCTTCTATACACCTCAAACAATCACTCTATAATGGAAGATTGTAGTTTTTTCGCAATATTTTTGGAAATTTGGGCTCTTTTATTAACATTAACACTTGCGCTGAGGCATCTTTTTTGCTCATTTCTTGTCTTTAATGATTTATTCTGGGTTTTATTTTGTTTATTTGAAGAAAATGAACAACAATACACCCCATGGAAACATTTTTGTTTGATTCGTGTCGAGTGAGATTTTCACCTAGAACCCAAAGGGGGGGGTATTGGCATTTTTCATGGAAAAATGTGAAAAATTAAATTTCTAATAATGAAATAAATGCCTTCTATACACCTCAAACATTCACTCTATAATGGAAGATGGATTTTTCGCAATATTTTTGGAAATTTGGGCTCTTTTATTAACATTAACACTTGCGCTGAGGCATCTTTTATGCTCATTTCTTGTCTTTAATGATTTATTCTGGGTTTTATTTTGTTTATTTGAAGAAAATGAACAACAATACACACCATGGAAACATTTTTGTTTGATTCGTGTCGAGTGAGATTTTCACCTAGAACCCAAAGGTATTGGCACTTTTCATGGAAAAATGTGAAAAATTAAAATTTCTAAAAATGAAATAAATGCCTTCTATACACCTCAAACATTCACTCTATAATGGAAGATTGTTGTTTTTCGCAATATTTTTGGAAATTTGGGCTCTTTTACTAACATTAACACTTGCGCTGAGACATCTTTTATGCTCATTTCTTGTCTTTAATGATTTATTCTGGGTTTTATTTTTGTTTATTTGATGAAAATAAACAACAATACACACCATGGAAACATTTTTGTTTTATTCGGTTCGAGTGAGATTTTCACCTAGAACCCAAAGGGGGGGGTATTGGCACTTTTCATGGAAAAATGTGAAAAATTAAAATTTCTAATAATGAAATAAATGCCTTCTATACACCTCAAACATTCACTCTAAAATGGAAGTTTGTTGTTTTTCGCAATATTTTTGGAAATTTGGGCTCTTTTATTATTATTAACACTTGCGCTGAGGCATCTTTTATGCTCATTTCTTGTCTTTAATGATTTATTCTGGGTTTTATTTTGTTTATTTGAAGAAAATGAACAACAATACACACCATGGAAACATTTTTGTTTGATTCGTGTCGAGTGAGATTTTCACCTAGAACCCAAAGGGGGGGGTTTTGGCACTTTTCATGGAAAAATGTGAAAAATTAAAATTTCTAATAATGAAATAAATGCCTTCTATACACCTCAAACATTCACTCAATAATGGAAGATTGGATTTTTTCGCAATATTTTTGGAAATTTGGGCTCTTTTATTAACATTAACACTTGCGCTGAGGCATCTTTTATGCTCATTTCTTGTCTTTAATGATTTATTCTGGGTTTTATTTTGTTTATTTGAAGAAAATGAACAACAATACACACCATGGAAACATTTTTGTTTGATTCGTGTCGAGTGAGATTTTCACCTAGAACCCAAAGGGGGGGTATTGGAACTTTTCATGGAAAAATGTGAAAAATTAAAATTTCTAAAAATGAAATAAATGCCTTCTATACACCTCAAACATTCACTCTATAATGGAAGACTGTTGTTTTTCGCAATATTTTTGGAAATTTGGGCTCTTTTACTAACATTAACACTCGCGCTGAGGCATCTTTTATGCTCATTTCTTGTCTTTAATGATTTATTCTGGGTTTTATTTTGTTTATTTGATGAAAATAAACAACAATACACACCATGGAAACATTTTTGTTTGATTCGTGACGAGTGAGATTTTCACCTAGAACCCAAAGGGGGGGGGTATTGGCACTTTTCATGGAAAAATGTGAAAAATTAAAATTTCTAAAAATGAAATAAATGCCTTCTATACACCTCAAATATTCACTCTATAATGGAAGATTGCTGTTTTTCGCAATATTTTTGGAAATTTGGGCTCTTTTACTAACATTAACACTCGCGCTGAGACATCTTTTATGCTCATTTCTTGTCTTAAATGATTTATTCTGGGTTTTATTTTGCTTATTTGATGAAAATGAACAACAATACACACCATGGAAACATTTTTGTTTGGTTCGTGTCGAGTGAGATTTTCACCTAGAACCCAAAGGGGGGGGTATTGGCACTTTTCATGGAAAAATGTGAAAAATTAAAATTTCTAATAATGAAATAAATGCCTTCTATACACCTCAAACATTCACTCTATAATGGAAGATTGTAGTTTTTCGCAATATTTTTGGAAATTTGGGCTCTTTTATTAACATTAACACTTGCGCTGAGGCATCTTTTTTGCTCATTTCTTGTCTTTAATGATTTATTCTGGGTTTTATTTTGTTTATTTGAAGAAAATGAACAACAATACACCCCATGGAAACATTTTTGTTTGATTCGTGTCGAGTGAGATTTTCACCTAGAACCCAAAGGGGGGGGGTATTGGCATTTTTCATGGAAAAATGTGAAAAATTAAAATTTCTAATAATGAAATAAATGCCTTCTATACACCTCAAACATTCACTCTATAATGGAAGATTGGATTTTTCGCAATATTTTTGGAAATTTGGGCTCTTTTATTAACATTAACACTTGCGCTGAGGCATCTTTTATGCTCATTTCTTGTCTTTAATGATTTATTCTGGGTTTTATTTTGTTTATTTGAAGAAAATGAACAACAATACACACCATGGAAACATTTTTGTTTGATTCGTGTCGAGTGAGATTTTCACCTAGAACCCAAAGGTATTGGCACTTTTCATGGAAAAATGTGAAAAATTAAAATTTCTAAAAATGAAATAAATGCCTTCTATACACCTCAAACATTCACTCTATAATGGAAGATTGTTGTTTTTCGCAATATTTTTGGAAATTTGGGCTCTTTTACTAACATTAACACTTGCGCTGAGGCACCTTTTATGCTCATTTCTTGTCTTTAATGATTTATTCTGGGTTTTATTTTGTTTATTTGATGAAAATGAACAACAATACACCCCATGGAAACATTTTTGTTTGATTCGTGTCGAGTGAGATTTTCCCCTAGAACCCAAAGGGGGGGGGTATTGGCACTTTTCATGGAAAAATGTGAAAAATTAAAATTTCTAAAAATGAAATAAATGCCTTCTATACACCTCAAATATTCACTCTATAATGGAAGATTGGATTTTTTCGCAATATTTTTGGAAATTTGGGCTCTTTTACTAACATTAACACTTGCGCTGAGGCATCTTTTATGCTCATTTCTTCTCTTTAATGATTTATTCTGGGTTTTATTTTGTTTATTTGATGAAAATGAACAACAATACACATCATGGAAACATTTTTGTTTGGTTCGTGTCGAGTGAGATTTTCACCTAGAACCCAAAGGGGGGGGTATTGGAACTTTTCATGGAAAAATGTGAAAAATTAAAATTTCTAAAAATGAAATAAATGCCTTCTATACACCTCAAATATTCACTCTATATTGGAAGATTGTTGTTTTTCGCAATATTTTTGGAAATTTGGGCTCTTTTACTAACATTAACACTCGCGCTGAGACATCTTTTATGCTCATTTCTTGTCTTAAATGATTTATTCTGGGTTTTATTTTGCTTATTTGATGAAAATGAACAACAATACACACCATGGAAACATTTTTGTTTGGTTCGTGTCGAGTGAGATTTTCACCTAGAACCCAAAGGGGGGGGGTATTGGCACTTTTCATGGAAAAATGTGAAAAATTAAAATTTCTAATAATGAAATAAATGCCTTCTATACACCTCAAACATTCACTCTATAATGGAAGATTGTAGTTTTTCGCAATATTTTTGGAAATTTGGGCTCTTTTATTAACATTAACACTTGCGCTGAGGCATCTTTTTTGCTCATTTCTTGTCTTTAATGATTTATTCTGGGTTTTATTTTGTTTATTTGAAGAAAATGAACAACAATACACCCCATGGAAACATTTTTGTTTGATTCGTGTCGAGTGAGATTTTCACCTAGAACCCAAAGGGGGGGGTATTGGCATTTTTCATGGAAAAATGTGAAAAATTAAAATTTCTAATAATGAAATAAATGCCTTCTATACACCTCAAACATTCACTCTATAATGGAAGATTGGATTTTTCGCAATATTTTTGGAAATTTGGGCTCTTTTATTAACATTAACACTTGCGCTGAGGCATCTTTTATGCTCATTTCTTGTCTTTAATGATTTATTCTGGGTTTTATTTTGTTTATTTGAAGAAAATGAACAACAATACACACCATGGAAACATTTTTGTTTGATTCGTGTCGAGTGAGATTTTCACCTAGAACCCAAAGGTATTGGCACTTTTCATGGAAAAATGTGAAAAATTAAAATTTCTAAAAATGAAATAAATGCCTTCTATACACCTCAAACATTCACTCTATAATGGAAGATTGTTGTTTTTCGCAATATTTTTGGAAATTTGGGCTCTTTTACTAACATTAACACTTGCGCTGAGACATCTTTTATGCTCATTTCTTGTCTTTAATGATTTATTCTGGGTTTTATTTTTGTTTATTTGATGAAAATAAACAACAATACACACCATGGAAACATTTTTGTTTTATTCGGTTCGAGTGAGATTTTCACCTAGAACCCAAAGGGGGGGGTATTGGCACTTTTCATGGAAAAATGTGAAAAATTAAAATTTCTAATAATGAAATAAATGCCTTCTATACACCTCAAACATTCACTCTAAAATGGAAGTTTGTTGTTTTTCGCAATATTTTTGGAAATTTGGGCTCTTTTATTATTATTAACACTTGCGCTGAGGCATCTTTTATGCTCATTTCTTGTCTTTAATGATTTATTCTGGGTTTTATTTTGTTTATTTGAAGAAAATGAACAACAATACACACCATGGAAACATTTTTGTTTGATTCGTGTCGAGTGAGATTTTCACCTAGAACCCAAAGGGGGGGGTTTTGGCACTTTTCATGGAAAAATGTGAAAAATTAAAATTTCTAATAATGAAATAAATGCCTTCTATACACCTCAAACATTCACTCAATAATGGAAGATTGGATTTTTTCGCAATATTTTTGGAAATTTGGGCTCTTTTATTAACATTAACACTTGCGCTGAGGCATCTTTTATGCTCATTTCTTGTCTTTAATGATTTATTCTGGGTTTTATTTTGTTTATTTGAAGAAAATGAACAACAATACACACCATGGAAACATTTTTGTTTGATTCGTGTCGAGTGAGATTTTCACCTAGAACCCAAAGGGGGGGTATTGGAACTTTTCATGGAAAAATGTGAAAAATTAAAATTTCTAAAAATGAAATAAATGCCTTCTATACACCTCAAACATTCACTCTATAATGGAAGACTGTTGTTTTTCGCAATATTTTTGGAAATTTGGGCTCTTTTACTAACATTAACACTCGCGCTGAGGCATCTTTTATGCTCATTTCTTGTCTTTAATGATTTATTCTGGGTTTTATTTTGTTTATTTGATGAAAATAAACAACAATACACACCATGGAAACATTTTTGTTTGATTCGTGACGAGTGAGATTTTCACCTAGAACCCAAAGGGGGGGGGTATTGGCACTTTTCATGGAAAAATGTGAAAAATTAAAATTTCTAAAAATGAAATAAATGCCTTCTATACACCTCAAATATTCACTCTATAATGGAAGATTGCTGTTTTTCGCAATATTTTTGGAAATTTGGGCTCTTTTACTAACATTAACACTCGCGCTGAGACATCTTTTATGCTCATTTCTTGTCTTAAATGATTTATTCTGGGTTTTATTTTGCTTATTTGATGAAAATGAACAACAATACACACCATGGAAACATTTTTGTTTGGTTCGTGTCGAGTGAGATTTTCACCTAGAACCCAAAGGGGGGGGTATTGGCACTTTTCATGGAAAAATGTGAAAAATTAAAATTTCTAATAATGAAATAAATGCCTTCTATACACCTCAAACATTCACTCTATAATGGAAGATTGTAGTTTTTCGCAATATTTTTGGAAATTTGGGCTCTTTTATTAACATTAACACTTGCGCTGAGGCATCTTTTTTGCTCATTTCTTGTCTTTAATGATTTATTCTGGGTTTTATTTTGTTTATTTGAAGAAAATGAACAACAATACACCCCATGGAAACATTTTTGTTTGATTCGTGTCGAGTGAGATTTTCACCTAGAACCCAAAGGGGGGGGTATTGGCATTTTTCATGGAAAAATGTGAAAAATTAAAATTTCTAATAATGAAATAAATGCCTTCTATACACCTCAAACATTCACTCTATAATGGAAGATTGGATTTTTCGCAATATTTTTGGAAATTTGGGCTCTTTTATTAACATTAACACTTGCGCTGAGGCATCTTTTATGCTCATTTCTTGTCTTTAATGATTTATTCTGGGTTTTATTTTGTTTATTTGAAGAAAATGAACAACAATACACACCATGGAAACATTTTTGTTTGATTCGTGTCGAGTGAGATTTTCACCTAGAACCCAAAGGTATTGGCACTTTTCATGGAAAAATGTGAAAAATTAAAATTTCTAAAAATGAAATAAATGCCTTCTATACACCTCAAACATTCACTCTATAATGGAAGATTGTTGTTTTTCGCAATATTTTTGGAAATTTGGGCTCTTTTACTAACATTAACACTTGCGCTGAGGCACCTTTTATGCTCATTTCTTGTCTTTAATGATTTATTCTGGGTTTTATTTTGTTTATTTGATGAAAATGAACAACAATACACCCCATGGAAACATTTTTGTTTGATTCGTGTCGAGTGAGATTTTCCCCTAGAACCCAAAGGGGGGGGGTATTGGCACTTTTCATGGAAAAATGTGAAAAATTAAAATTTCTAAAAATGAAATAAATGCCTTCTATACACCTCAAATATTCACTCTATAATGGAAGATTGCTGTTTTTCGCAATATTTTTGGAAATTTGGGCTCTTTTACTAACATTAACACTTGCGCTGAGACATCTTTTATGCTCATTTCCTGTCTTTTATGATTTATTCTTGGTTTTATTTTGCTTATTTGATGAAAATGAACAACAATACACACCATGGAAACATTTTTGTTTGGTTCGTGTCGAGTGAGATTTTCACCTAGAAGCCAAAGGGGGGGGGTATTGGCACTTTTCATGGAAAAATGTGAAAAATTAAAATTTCTAATAATGAAATAAATGCCTTCTATACACCTCAAACATTCACTCTATAATGGAAGATTGTTGTTTTTCGCAATATTTTTGGAAATTTGGGCTCTTTTATTAACATTAACACTTGCGCTGAGGCATCTTTTATGCTCATTTCTTGTCTTTAATGATTTATTCTGGGTTTTATTTTGTTTATTTGAAGAAAATGAACAACAATACACACCATGGAAACATTTTTGTTTGATTCGTGTCGAGTGAGATTTTCACCTAGAACCCAAAGGGGGGGTATTGGAACTTTTCATGGAAAAATGTGAAAAATTAAAATTTCTAAAAATGAAATAAATGCCTTCTATACACCTCAAACATTCACTCTATAATGGAAGACTGTTGTTTTTCGCAATATTTTTGGAAATTTGGGCTCTTTTACTAACATTAACACTCGCGCTGAGGCATCTTTTATGCTCATTTCTTGTCTTTAATGATTTATTCTGGGTTTTATTTTGTTTATTTGATGAAAATAAACAACAATACACACCATGGAAACATTTTTGTTTGATTCGTGACGAGTGAGATTTTCACCTAGAACCCAAAGGGGGGGGTATTCGCACTTTTCATGGAAAAATGTGAAAAATTAAAATTTCTAAAAATGAAATAAATGCCTTCTATACACCTCAAACATTCACTCTATAATGGAAGATTGTTGTTTTTCGCAATATTTTTGGAAATTTGGGCTCTTTTACTAACATTAACACTTGCGCTGAGACATCTTTTATGCTCATTTCTTGTCTTTAATGATTTATTCTGGGTTTTATTTTGTTTATTTGATGAAAATGAACAACAATACACACCATGGAAAAATTTTTTTTGGTTCGTGTCAAGTGAGATTTTCACCTAGAAGCCAAAGGGGGGGGTATTGGCACTTTTCATGGAAAAATGTGAAAAATTAAAATTTCTAAAAATGAAATAAATGCCTTCTATACACCTCCAACATTCACTCTATAATGGAAGATTGTTGTTTTTCGCAATATTTTTGGAAATTTGGGCTCTTTTACTAACATTAACACTCGCGCTGAGTTATCTTTTATGCTCATTTCTTGTCTTTAATGATTTATTCTGGGTTTTATTGTGTTTATTTGATGAAAATGAACAACAATACACACCATGGAAACATTTTTGTTTGGTTCGTGTCGAGTGAGATTTTCACCTAGAACCTAAAGGGGGGGGTATTGGAACTTTTCATGGAAAAATGTGAAAAATTAAAATTTCTAAAAATGAAATAAATGCCTTCTATACACCTCAAACATTCCCTCTATAATGGAAGATTGTTGTTTTTCGCAATATTTTTGGAAATTTGGGCTCTTTTACTAACATTAACACTCGCGCTGAGGCATCTTTTATGCTCATTTCTTGTCTTTAATGATTTATTCTGGGTTTAATTTTGTTTATTTGATGAAAATAAACAACAATACACACCCGGGAAACATTCTTGGTTGATTCGTGTCGAGTGAGATTTTCACCTAGAACCCAAAGGGGGGGGTATTGGCACTTTTCATGGAAAAATGTGAAAAATTGAAATTTCTAAAAATGAAATAAATGCCTTCTATACACCTCAAACATTCACTCTATAATGAAAGACTGTTGTTTTTCGCAATATTTTTGGAAATTTGGCCTCTTTAACTAACATAAACACTCGCGCTGAGGCATCTTTTATGCTCATTTCTTGTCTTTAATGATTTATTCTGGGTTTTATTTTGTTTATTTGATGAAAATAAACAACAATACACACCATGGAAACATTTTTGTTTGATTCGTGTCGAATCAGATTTTCACCTAGAACCCAAAGGGGGGGGTATTCGCACTTTTCATGGAAAAATGTGAAAAATTAAAATTTCTAAAAATGAAATAAATGCCTTCTATACACCTCAAACATTCACTCTATAATGGAAGATTGTTGTTTTTCGCAATATTTTTGGAAATTTGGGCTCTTTTACTAACATAAACACTTGCGCTGAGACATCTTTTATGCTCATTTCTTGTCTTTAATGATTTATTCTGGGTTTTATTTTGTTTATTTGATGAAAATGAACAACAATACACACCATGGAAACATTTTTTTTGGTTCGTGTCAAGTGAGATTTTCACCTAGAAGCCAAAGGGGGGGGTATTGGCACTTTTCATGGAAAAATGTGAAAAATTAAAATTTCTAAAAATGAAATAAATGCCTTCTATACACCTCAAACATTCACTCTATAATGGAAGATTGTTGTTTTTCGCAAGATTTTTGGAAATATGGGCTCTTTTACTAACATTAACACTTGCGCTAAGGCATCTTTTATGCTCATTTCTTGTCTTTAATGATTTATTCTGGGTTTTATTTTGTTTATTTGAAGAAAATGAACAACAATACACACCATGGAAACATTTTTCTTTGATTCGTGTCGAGTGAGATTTTCACCTAGAACCCAAAGGGGGGGGTATTGGCACTTTTCATGGAAAAATGTGAAAAATTAAAATTTCTAAAAATGAAATCAATGCCTTCTATACACCTCAAACATTCACTCTATAATGGAAGATTGTTGTTTTTCGCAATATTTTTGGAAATTTGGGCTCTTTTACTAACATTAACACTTGCGCTGAGGCATCTTTTATGGTCATTTCTTGTCTTTAATGATTTATTCTGGGTTTTATTTTGTTTATTTGATGAAAATGAACAACAATACACCCCATGGAAACATTTTTGTTTGATTCGTGTCGAGTGAGATTTTCCCCTAGAACCCAAAGGGTGGGGTATTGGCACTTTTCATGGAAAAATGTGAAAAATTAAAATTTCTAAAAATGAAATAAATGCCTTCTATACACCTCAAACATTCACTCTATAATCCAAGATTGTTGTTTTTCGCAATATTTTTGGAAATTTGGGCTCTTTTACTAACATTAACACTTGCGCTGAGGCACCTTTTATGCTCATTTCTTGTCTTTAATGATTTATTCTGGGTTTTATTTTGTTTATTTGATGAAAATGAACAACAATACACCCCATGGAAACATTTTTGTTTGATTCGTGTCGAGTGAGATTTTCCCCTAGAACCCAAAGGGGGGGGGTATTGGCACTTTTCATGGAAAAATGTGAAAAATTAAAATTTCTAAAAATGAAATAAATGCCTTCTATACACCTCAAATATTCACTCTATAATGGAAGATTGCTGTTTTTCGCAATATTTTTGGAAATTTGGGCTCTTTTACTAACATTAACACTTGCGCTGAGACATCTTTTATGCTCATTTCCTGTCTTTTATGATTTATTCTTGGTTTTATTTTGCTTATTTGATGAAAATGAACAACAATACACACCATGGAAACATTTTTGTTTGGTTCGTGTCGAGTGAGATTTTCACCTAGAAGCCAAAGGGGGGGGTATTGGCACTTTTCATGGAAAAATGTGAAAAATTAAAATTTCTAAAAATGAAATAAATGCCTTCTATACACCTCAAACATTCACTCTATAATGGAAGATTGTTGTTTTTCGCAAGATTTTTGGAAATATGGGCTCTTTTACTAACATTAACACTTGCGCTAAGGCATCTTTTATGCTCATTTCTTGTCTTTAATGATTTATTCTGGGTTTTATTTTGTTTATTTGAAGAAAATGAACAACAATACACACCATGGAAACATTTTTCTTTGATTCGTGTCGAGTGAGATTTTCACCTAGAACCCAAAGGGGGGGGTATTGGCACTTTTCATGGAAAAATGTGAAAAATTAAAATTTCTAAAAATGAAATCAATGCCTTCTATACACCTCAAACATTCACTCTATAATGGAAGATTGTTGTTTTTCGCAATATTTTTGGAAATTTGGGCTCTTTTACTAACATTAACACTTGCGCTGAGGCATCTTTTATGGTCATTTCTTGTCTTTAATGATTTATTCTGGGTTTTATTTTGTTTATTTGATGAAAATGAACAACAATACACCCCATGGAAACATTTTTGTTTGATTCGTGTCGAGTGAGATTTTCCCCTAGAACCCAAAGGGTGGGGTATTGGCACTTTTCATGGAAAAATGTGAAAAATTAAAATTTCTAAAAATGAAATAAATGCCTTCTATACACCTCAAACATTCACTCTATAATCCAAGATTGTTGTTTTTCGCAATATTTTTGGAAATTTGGGCTCTTTTACTAACATTAACACTTTTGCTGAGGCATCTTTTATGCTCATTTCTTGTCTTTAATGATTTATTCTGGGTTTTATTTTGTTTATTTGATGAAAATGAACAACAATACACACCATGGAAACATTTTTGTTTGATTCGTGTCGAGTGAGATTTTCACCTAGAACCCAAAGGGGGGGGTATTGGAACTTTTCATGGAAAAATGTGAAAAATTAAAATTTCTAAAAATGAAATCAATGCCTTCTATACACCTCAAACATTCACTCTATAATGGAAGATTGTTGTTTTTCGCAATATTTTTGGAAATTTGGGCTCTTTTACTAACATTAACACTTGCGCTGAGGCATCTTTTATGCTCATTTCTTGTCTTTAATGATTTATTCTGGGTTTTATTTTGTTTATTTGATGAAAATGAACAACAATACACCCCATGGAAACATTTTTCTTTGATTCGTGTCGAGTGAGATTTTCCCCTAGAACCCAAAGGGGGGGTATTGGCACTTACCATGGAAAAATGTGAAAAATTAAAATCTCTAAAAATGAAATAAATGCCTTCTATACACCTTAAACATACACTCTATAATGGAAGATTGTTGTTTTTCGCAATATTTTTGGAAATTTGGGCTCTTTTACTAACATTAACACTTGCGCTGAGGCATCTTTTATGCTCATTTAGTGTCTTAAACGATTTATTCTGGGTTTTATTTTGTTTATTTGATGAAAATGAACAACAATACACACCATGGAAACATTTTTGTTTGGTTCGTGTCGAGTGAGATTTTCACCTAGAACCTAAAGGGGGGGGTATTAGAACTTTTCATGGAAAAATGTGAAAAATTAAAATTTCTAAAAATGAAATAAATGCCTTCTATACACCTCAAACATTCACTCTATAATGGAAGATTGTTGTTTTTCGCAATATTTTTGGAAATTTGGGCTCTTTTACTAACATTAACACTCGCGCTGAGGCATCTTTTATGCTCATTTCTTGTCTTTAATTATTTCTTCTGGGTTTAATTTTGTTTATTTGAAGAAAATGAACAACAATACACACCATGGAAACATTTTTCTTTGATTCGTGTCGAGTGAGATTTTCACCTAGAACCCAAAGGGGGGGGTATTGGAACTTTTCATGGAAAAATGTGAAAAATTAAAATTTCTAAAAATGAAATAAATGCCTTCTATACACCTCAAACATTCACTCTATAATGGAAGATTGTTGTTTTTCGCAATATTTTTGGAAATTTGGGCTATTTTACTAACATTAACACTTGCGCTAAGGCATCTTTTATGCTCATTTCTTGTCTTTAATGATTTATTCTGGGTTTTATTTTGTTTATTTGAAGAAAATGAACAACAATACACACCATGGAAACATTTTTCTTTGATTCGTGTCGAGTGAGATTTTCACCTAGAACCCAAAGGGGGGGTATTGGCACTTTTCATGGAAAAATGTGAAAAATTAAAATTTCTAAAAATGAAATCAATGCCTTCTATACACCTCAAACATTCACTCTATAATGGAAGATTGTTGTTTTTCGCAATATTTTTGGAAATTTGGGCTCTTTTACTAACATTAACACTTGCGCTGAGGCATCTTTTATGCTCATTTCTTGTCTTTAATGATTTATTCTGGGTTTTATTTTGTTTATTTGATGAAAATGAACAACAATACACCCCATGGAAACATTTTTGTTTGATTCGTGTCGAGTGAGATTTTCCCCTAGAACCCAAAGGGTGGGGTATTGGCACTTTTCATGGAAAAATGTGAAAAATTAAAATTTCTAAAAATGAAATAAATGCCTTCTATACACCTCAAACATTCACTCTATAATCCAAGATTGTTGTTTTTCGCAATATTTTTGGAAATTTGGGCTCTTTTACTAACATTAACACTTTTGCTGAGGCATCTTTTATGCTCATTTCTTGTCTTTAATGATTTATTCTGGGTTTTATTTTGTTTATTTGATGAAAATGAACAACAATACACCCCATGGAAACATTTTTGTTTGATTCGTGTCGAGTGAGATTTTCCCCTAGAACCCAAAGGGGGGGTATTGGCACTTACCGTGGAAAAATGTGAAAAATTAAAATTTCTAAAAATGAAATAAATGCCTTCTATACACCTTAAACATTCACTCTATAATGGAAGATTGTTGTTTTTCGCAATATTTTTGGAAATTTGGGCTCTTTTACTAACATTAACACTTGCGCTGAGGCATCTTTTATGCTCATTTAGTGTCTTAAATGATTTATTCTGGGTTTTATTTTGTTTATTTGATGAAAATGAACAACAATACACACCATGGAAACATTTTTGTTTGGTTCGTGTCGAGTGAGATTTTCACCTAGAACCTAAAGGGGGGGGGTATTGGAACTTTTCATGGAAAAATGTGAAAAATTAAAATTTCTAAAAATGAAATAAATGCCTTCTATACACCTCAAACATTCACTCTATAATGGAAGATTGTTGTTTTTCGCAATATTTTTGGAAATTTGGGCTCTTTTACTAACATTAACACTCGCGCTGAGGCATCTTTTATGCTCATTTCTTGTCTTTAATTATTTCTTCTGGGTTTAATTTTGTTTATTTGAAGAAAATGAACAACAATACACACCATGGAAACATTTTTCTTTGATTCGTGTCGAGTGAGATTTTCACCTAGAACCCAAAGGGGGGGGTATTGGAACTTTTCATGGAAAAATGTGAAAAATTAAAATTTCTAAAAATGAAATAAATGCCTTCTATACACCTCAAACATTCACTCTATAATGGAAGATTGTTGTTTTTCGCAATATTTTTGGAAATTTGGGCTCTTTTACTAAAATTAACACTTGCGCTGAGGCATCTTTTATGCTCATTTCTTGTCTTTAAGGTTTTATTCTGGGTTTTATTTTGTTTATTTGATGAAAATGAACAACAATACACCCCATGGAAACATTTTTGTTTGATTCGTGTCGAGTGAGATTTTCCCCTAGAACCCAAAGGGGGGGTATTGGCACTTTCCATGGAAAAATGTGAAAAATTAAAATTTCTAAAAATGAAATAAATGCCTTCTATACACCTCAAACATTCACTCTATAATGGAAGATTGTTGTTTTTCGCAAGATTTTTGGAAATATGGGCTCTTTTACTAACATTAACACTTGCGCTAAGGCATCTTTTATGCTCATTTCTTGTCTTTAATGATTTATTCTGGGTTTTATTTTGTTTATTTGAAGAAAATGAACAACAATACATACCATGGAAACATTTTTCTTTGATTCGTGTCGAGTGAGATTTTCACCTAGAACCCAAAGGGGGGGGTATTGGCACTTTTCATGGAAAAATGTGACAAAATTAAAATTTCTAAAAATGAAATCAATGCCTTCTATACACCTCAAACATTCACTCTATAATGGAAGATTGTTGTTTTTCGCAATATTTTTGGAAATTTGGGCTCTTTTACTAACATTAACACTTGCGCTGAGGCATCTTTTATGCTCATTTCTTGTCTTTAATGATTTATTCTGGGTTTTATTTTGTTTATTTGATGAAAATGATAACAATACACCCCATGGAAACATTTTTGTTTGATTCGTGTCGAGTGAGATTTTCCCCTAGAACCCAAAGGGTGGGGTATTGGCACTTTTCATGGAAAAATGTGAAAAATTAAAATTTCTAAAAATGAAATAAATGCCTTCTATACACCTCAAACATTCACTCTATAATCCAAGATTGTTGTTTTTCGCAATATTTTTGGAAATTTGGGCTCTTTTACTAACATTAACACTTTTGCTGAGGCATCTTTTATGCTCATTTCTTGTCTTTAATGATTTATTCTGGGTTTTATTTTGTTTATTTGATGAAAATGAACAACAATACACACCATGGAAACATTTTTGTTTGATTCGTGTCGAGTGAGATTTTCACCTAGAACCCAAAGGTATTGGCACTTTTCATGGAAAAATGTGAAAAATTAAAATTTCTAAAAATGAAATAAATGCCTTCTATACACCTCAAACATTCACTCTATAATGGAAGATTGTTGTTTTTCGCAATATTTTTGGAAATTTGGGCTCTTTTACTAACATTAACACTTGCGCTGAGGCATCTTTTATGCTCATTTAGTGTCTTAAATGATTAATTCTGGGTTTTATTTTGTTTATTTGATGAAAATGAACAACAATACACACCATGGAAACATTTTTGTTTGGTTCGTGTCGAGTGAGATTTTCACCTAGAACCTAAAGGGGGGGGTATTGGAACTTTTCATGGAAAAATGTGAAAAATTAAAATTTCTAAAAATGAAATCAAAGCCTTCTATACACCTCAAACATTCACTCTATAATGGAAGATTGTTGTTTTTCGCAATATTTTTGGAAATTTGGGCTCTTTTACTAACATTAACACTTGCGCTGAGGCATCTTTTATGCTCATTTAGTGTCTTAAATGATTAATTCTGGGTTTTATTTTGTTTATTTGATGAAAATGAACAACAATACACACCATGGAAACATTTTTGTTTGGTTCGTGTCGAGTGAGATTTTCACCTAGAACCTAAAGGGGGGGGTATTGGAACTTTTCATGGAAAAATGTGAAAAATTAAAATTTATAAAAATGAAATAAATGCCTTCTATACACCTCAAACATTCACTCTATAATGGAAGATTGTTGTTTTTCGCAATATTTTTGGAAATTTGGGCTCTTTTACTAACATTAACACTCGCGCTGAGGCATCTTTTATGCTCATTTCTTGTCTTTAATGATTTCTTCTGGGTTTAATTTTGTTTATTTGAAGAAAATGAACAACAATACACACCATGGAAACATTTTTCTTTGATTCGTGTCGAGTGAGATTTTCACCTAGAACCCAAAGGGGGGGGTATTGGAACTTTTCATGGGAAAATGTGAAAAATTAAAATTTCTAAAAATGAAATAAATGCCTTCTATACACCTCAAACATTCACTCTATAATGGAAGATTGTTGTTTTTCGCAATATTTTTGGAAATTTGGGCTCTTATACTAACATTTACACTTGCGCTGAGGCATCTTTTATGCTCATTTCTTGTCTTTAATGATTTATTCTGAGTTTTATTTTGTTTATTTGAAGAAAATGAACAACAATACATCCCATGGAAACATTTTTGTTTGATTCGTGTCGAGTGAGATTTTCCCCTAGAACCCAAAGGGTGGGGTATTGGCACTTTTCATGGAAAAATGTGAAAAATTAAAATTTCTAAAAATGAAATAAATGCCTTCTATACACCTCAAACATTCACTCTATAATCCAAGATTGTTGTTTTTCGCAATATTTTTGGAAATTTGGGCTCTTTTACTAACATTAACACTTGCGCTGAGGCATCTTTTATGCTCATTTCTTGTCTTTAATGATTTATTCTGGGTTTTATTTTGTTTATTTGATGAAAATGAACAACAATACACACCATGGAAACATTTTTGTTTGATTCGTGTCGAGTGAGATTTTCACCTAGAACCCAAAGGGGGGGGTATTGGAACTTTTCATGGAAAAATGTGAAAAATTAAAATTTCTAAAAATGAAATCAATGCCTTCTATACACCTCAAACATTCACTCTATAATGGAAGATTGTTGTTTTTCGCAATATTTTTGGAAATTTAGGCTCTTTTACTAACATTAACACTTGCGCTGAGGCATCTTTTATGCTCATTTCTTGTCTTTAATGATTTATTCTGGGTTTTATTTTGTTTATTTGATGAAAATGAACAACAATACACCCCATGGAAACATTTTTGTTTGATTCGTGTCGAGTGAGATTTTCCCCTAGAACCCAAAGGGGGGGTATTGGCACTTTCCATGGAAAAATGTGAAAAATTAAAATTTCTAAAAATGAAATAAATGCCTTCTATACACCTTAAACATTCACTCTATAATGGAAGATTGTTGTTTTTCGCAATATTTTTGGAAATTTCGGCTCTTTTACTAACATTAACACTTGCGCTGAGGCATCTTTATGCTCATTTAGTGTCTTAAATGATTTATTCTGGGTTTTATTTTGTTTATTTGATGAAAATGAACAACAATACACACCATGGAAACATTTTTGTTTGGTTCGTGTCGAGTGAGATTTTCACCTAGAACCTAAAGGGGGGGTATTGGAACTTTTCATGGAAAAATGTGAAAAAATTAAATTTCCAAAAATGAAATAAATGCCTTCTATACACCTCAAACATTCACTCTATAATGGAAGATTGTTGTTTTTCGCAATATTTTTGGAAATTTGGGCTCTTTTACTAACATTAACACTCTCGCTGAGACATCTTTTATGCTCATTTCTTGTCTTTAATGATTTCTTCTGGGTTTAATTTTGTTTATTTGAAGAAAATGAACAACAATACACACCATGGAAACATTTTTCTTTGATTCGTGTCGAGTGAGATTTTCACCTAGAACCCAAAGGGGGGGGTATTGGAACTTTTCATGGAAAAATGTGAAAAATTAAAATTTCTAAAAATGAAATAAATGCCTTCTATACACCTCAAACATTCACTCTATAATGGAAGATTGTTGTTTTTCGCAATATTTTTGGAAATTTGGGCTCTTTTACTAAAATTAACACTTGCGCTGAGGCATCTTTTATGCTCATTTCTTGTCTTTAATGATTTATTCTGGGTTTTATTTTGTTTATTTGATGAAAATGAACAACAATACACCCCATGGAAACATTTTTGTTTGATTCGTGTCGAGTGAGATTTTCCCCTAGAACCCAAAGGGGTATTGGCACTTTCCATGGAAAAATGTGAAAAATTAAAATTTCTAAAAATGAAATAAATGCCTTCTATACACCTCAAACATTCACTCTATAATGGAAGATTGTTGTTTTTCGCAATATTTTTGGAAATTTGGGCTCTTTTACTAACATTAACACTTGCGCTGAGGCATCTTTTATGCTCATTTAGTGTCTTAAATGATTTATTCTGGGTTTTAATTTGTTTATTTGATGAAAATGAACAACAATACACACCATGGGAACATTTTTGTTTGGTTCGTGTCGAGTGAGATTTTCACCTAGAACCCAAAGGGGGGGGTATTGGAACTTTTCATGGAAAAATGTGAAAAATTAAAATTTCTAAAAATGAAATAAATGCCTTCTATACACCTCAAACATTCACTCTATAATGGAAGATTGTTGTTTTTCGCAATATTTTTGGAAATTTGGGCTCTTTTACTAACATTAACACTCGCGCTGAGGCATCTTTTATGCTCATTTCTTGTCTATAATGATTTATTCTGGGTTTAATTTTGTTTATTTGATGAAAATAAAAAACAATACACACCATGGAAACATTTTTGTTTGATTCGTGTCGAGTGAGATTTTTACCTAGAACCCAAAGGGGGGGGTATTGGCACTTTTCATGGAAAAATGTGAAAAATTAAAATTTCTAAAAATGAAATAAATGCCTTCTATACACCTCAAACATTCACTCTATAATGGAAGATTGTTGTTTTTCGCGATATTTTTGGAAATTTGGGCTCTTTTACTAACATTAACACTTGCGCTGAGACATCTTTTATGCTCATTTCTTGTCTTTAATGATTTATTCTGGGTTTTTATTTTGTTTATTTGATGAAAATGAACAACAATACACCCCATGGAAACATTTTTGTTTGATTCGTGTCGAGTGAGATTTTCCCCTAGAACCCAAAGGGTGGGGTATTGGCACTTTTCATGGAAAAATGTGAAAAATTAAAATTTCTAAAAATGAAATAAATGCCTTCTATACACCTCAAACATTCACTCTATAATCCAAGATTGTTGTTTTTCGCAATATTTTTGGAAATTTGGGCTCTTTTACTAACATTAACACTTGCGCTGAGGCATCTTTTATGCTCATTTCTTGTCTTTAATGATTTATTCTGGGTTTTATTTTGTTTATTTGATGAAAATGAACAACAATACACACCATGGAAACATTTTTGTTTGATTCGTGTCGAGTGAGATTTTCACCTAGAACCCAAAGGGGGGGGTATTGGAACTTTTCATGGAAAAATGTGAAAAATTAAAATTTCTAAAAATGAAATCAATGCCTTCTATACACCTCAAACATTCACTCTATAATGGAAGATTGTTGTTTTTCGCAATATTTTTGGAAATTTGGGCTCTTTTACTAACATTAACACTTGCGCTGAGGCATCTTTTATGCTCATTTCTTGTCTATAATGATTTATTCTGGGTTTTATTTTGTTTATTTGATGAAAATGAACAACAATACACCCCATGGAAACATTTTTGTTTGATTCGTGTCGAGTGAGATTTTCCCCTAGAACCCAAAGGGGGGGTATTGGCACTTTCCATGGAAAAATGTGAAAAATTAAAATTTCTAAAAATGAAATAAATGCCTTCTATACACCTTAAACATTCACTCTATAATGGAAGATTGTTGTTTTTCGCAATATTTTTGGAAATTTCGGCTCTTTTACTAACATTACCACTTGCGCTGAGGCATCTTTATGCTCATTTAGTGTCTTAAATGATTTATTCTGGGTTTTATTTTGTTTATTTGATGAAAATGAACAACAATACACACCATGGAAACATTTTTGTTTGGTTCGTGTCGAGTGAGATTTTCACCTAGAACCTAAAGGGGGGGTATTGGAACTTTTCATTGGAAAAATGTGAAAAAATTAAATTTCCAAAAATGAAATAAATGCCTTCTATACACCTCAAACATTCACTCTATAATGGAAGATTGTTGTTTTTCGCAATATTTTTGGAAATTTGGGCTCTTTTACTAACATTAACACTCTCGCTGAGACATCTTTTATGCTCATTTCTTGTCTTTAATGATTTCTTCTGGGTTTAATTTTGTTTATTTGAAGAAAATGAACAACAATACACACCATGGAAACATTTTTCTTTGATTCGTGTCGAGTGAGATTTTCACCTAGAACCCAAAGGGGGGGGTATTGGAACTTTTCATGGAAAAATGTGAAAAATTAAAATTTCTAATAATGAAATAAATGCCTTCTATACACCTCAAACATTCACTCTAAAATGGAAGTTTGTTGTTTTTCGCAATATTTTTGGAAATTTGGGCTCTTTTATTATTATTAACACTTGCGCTGAGGCATCTTTTATGCTCATTTCTTGTCTTTAATGATTTATTCTGGGTTTTATTTTGTTTATTTGAAGAAAATGAACAACAATACACACCATGGAAACATTTTTGTTTGATTCGTGTCGAGTGAGATTTTCACCTAGAACCCAAAGGGGGGGGTATTGGCACTTTTCATGGAAAAATGTGAAAAATTAAAATTTCTAATAATGAAATAAATGCCTTCTATACACCTCAAACATTCACTCAATAATGGAAGATTGGATTTTTTCGCAATATTTTTGGAAATTTGGGCTCTTTTATTAACATTAACACTTGCGCTGAGGCATCTTTTATGCTCATTTCTTGTCTTTAATGATTTATTCTGGGTTTTATTTTGTTTATTTGAAGAAAATGAACAACAATACACACCATGGAAACATTTTTGTTTGATTCGTGTCGAGTGAGATTTTCACCTAGAACCCAAAGGGGGGGGTATTGGCACTTTTCATGGAAAAATGTGAAAAATTAAAATTTCTAAAAATGAAATAAATGCCTTCTATACACCTCAAACATTCACTCTATAATGGAAGATTGTTGTTTTTCGCAATATTTTTGGAAATTTGGGCTCTTTTACTAACATTAACACTTGCGCTGAGGCATCTTTTATGCTCATTTAGTGTCTTAAATGATTTATTCTGGGTTTTAATTTGTTTATTTGATGAAAATGAACAACAATACACACCATGGGAACATTTTTGTTTGGTTCGTATCGAGTGAGATTTTCACCTAGAACCCAAAGGGGGGGGTATTGGAACTTTTCATGGAAAAATGTGAAAAATTAAAATTTCTAAAAATGAAATAAATGCCTTCTATACACCTCAAACATTCACTCTATAATGGAAGATTGTTGTTTTTCGCAATATTTTTGGAAATTTGGGCTCTTTTACTAACATTAACACTCGCGCTGAGGCATCTTTTATGCTCATTTCTTGTCTATAATGATTTATTCTGGGTTTAATTTTGTTTATTTGATGAAAATAAAAAACAATACACACCATGGAAACATTTTTGTTTGATTCGTGTCGAGTGAGATTTTCACCTAGAACCCAAAGGGGGGGGTATTGGCACTTTTCATGGAAAAATGTGAAAAATTAAAATTTCTAAAAATGAAATAAATGCCTTCTATACACCTCAAACATTCACTCTATAATGGAAGATTGTTGTTTTTCGCGATATTTTTGGAAATTTGGGCTCTTTTACTAACATTAACACTTGCGCTGAGACATCTTTTATGCTCATTTCTTGTCTTTAATGATTTATTCTGGGTTTTATTTTGTTTATTTGATGAAAATGAACAACAATACTCACCATGGAAACATTTTTGTTTGGTTCGTGTCGAGTGAGATTTTCACCTAGAAGCCAAAGGGGGGGAATTGGCACTTTTCATGGAAAAATGTGAAAAATTAAAATTTCTAATAATGAAATAAATGCCTTCTATACACCTCAAACATTCACTCTATAATGGAAGATTGTTGTTTTTCGCAATATTTTTGGAAATTTGGGCTCTTTTATTAACATTAACACTTGCGCTGAGGCATCTTTTATGCTCATTTCTTGTCTTTAATGATTTATTCTGGGTTTTATTTTGTTTATTTGAAGAAAATGAACAACAATACACACCATGGAAACATTTTTGTTTGATTCGTGTCGAGTGAGATTTTCACCTAGAACCCAAAGGGGGGGGTATTGGCACTTTTCATGGAAAAATGTGAAAAAATAAAATTTCTAAAAATGAAATAAATGCCTTCTATACACCTCAAACATTCACTCTATAATGGAAGATTATTGTTTTTCGCAATATTTTTGGAAATTTGGGCTCTTTTAATAACATTAACACTTGCGCTGAGGCATCTTTTATGCTCATTTAGTGTCTTTAATGATTTATTCTGGGTTTTATTTTGTTTATTTGATGAAAATGAACAACAATACACACCATGGAAACATTTTTGTTTGATTCGTGTCGAGTGAGATTTTCACCTAGAACCCAAAGGGGGGGGTATTGGAACTTTTCATGGAAAAATGTGAAAAATTAAAATTTCTAAAAATGAAATAAATGCCTTCTATACACCTCAAACATTCACTCTATAATGGAAGACTGTTGTTTTTCGCAATATTTTTGGAAATTTGGGCTCTTTTACTAACATTAACACTCGCGCTGAGGCATCTTTTATGCTCATTTCTTGTCTTTAATGATTTCTTCTGGGTTTTATTTTGTTTATTTGATGAAAATGAACAACAATGCACACCATGGAAACATTTTTGTTTGATTCGTGTCGAGTGAGATTTTCACCTAGAACCCAAAGGGGGGGGTATTGGCACTTTTCATGGAAAAATGTGAAAAATTAAAATTTCTAAAAATGAAATAAATGCCTTCTATACACCTCAAACATTCACTCTATAATGGAAGATTGTTGTTTTTCGCAATATTTTTGGAAATTTGGGCTCTTTTACTAACAGTAACACTTGCGCTGAGGCATCTTTTATGCTCATTTCTTGTATTTAATGATTTATTCTGGGTTTTATTTTGTTTATTTGATGAAAATGAACAACATTACACACCATGGAAACATTTTTGTTTGGTAGGTGTCGAGTGAGATTTTCACCTAGAAGCCAAAGGTATTGGCACTTTTCATGGAAAAATGTGAAAAATTAAAATTTCTAAAAATGAAATAAATGCCTTCTATACACCTCAAACATTCACTCTATAATGGAAGATTGTTGTTTTTCGCAATATTTTTGGAAATTTGGGCTCTTTTACTAACATTAACACTTGCGCTGAGGCATCTTTTATGCTCATTTAGTGTCTTAAATGATTTATTCTGGGTTTTAATTTGTTTATTTGATGAAAATGAACAACAATACACACCATGGGAACATTTTTGTTTGGTTCGTGTCGAGTGAGATTTTCACCTAGAACCCAAAGGGTTCTAGGTGAAAAAGGGTATTGGAACTTTTCATGGAAAAATGTGAAAAATTAAAATTTCTAAAAATGAAATAAATGCCTTCTATACACCTCAAACATTCACTCTATAATGGAAGATTGTTGTTTTTCGCAATATTTTTGGAAATTTGGGCTCTTTTACTAACATTAACACTCGCGCTGAGGCATCTTTTATGCTCATTTCTTGTCTATAATGATTTATTCTGGGTTTAATTTTGTTTATTTGATGAAAATAAAAAACAATACACACCATGGAAACATTTTTGTTTGATTCGTGTCGAGTGAGATTTTCACCTAGAACCCAAAGGGGGGGGTATTGGCACTTTTCATGGAAAAATGTGAAAAATTAAAATTTCTAAAAATGAAATAAATGCCTTCTATACACCTCAAACATTCACTCTATAATCCAAGATTGTTGTTTTTCGCAATATTTTTGGAAATTTGGGCTCTTTTACTAACATTAACACTTGCGCTGAGGCATCTTTTATGCTCATTTCTTGTCTTTAATGATTTATTCTGGGTTTTATTTTGTTTATTTGATGAAAATGAACAACAATACACACCATGGAAACATTTTTGTTTGATTCGTGTCGAGTGAGATTTTCACCTAGAACCCAAAGGGGGGGGTATTGGCACTTTTCATGGAAAAATGTGAAAAATTAAAATTTCTAAAAATGAAATAAATGCCTTCTATACACCTCAAACATTCACTCTATAATGGAAGATTGTTGTTTTTCGCAATATTTTTGGAAATTTGGGCTCTTTTACTAACAGTAACACTTGCGCTGAGGCATCTTTTATGCTCATTTCTTGTATTTAATGATTTATTCTGGGTTTTATTTTGTTTATTTGATGAAAATGAACAACATTACACACCATGGAAACATTTTTGTTTGGTAGGTGTCGAGTGAGATTTTCACCTAGAAGCCAAAGGTATTGGCACTTTTCATGGAAAAATGTGAAAAATTAAAATTTCTAAAAATGAAATAAATGCCTTCTATACACCTCAAACATTCACTCTATAATGGAAGATTGTTGTTTTTCGCAATATTTTTGGAAATTTGGGCTCTTTTACTAAAATTAACACTTGCGCTGAGGCATCTTTTATGCTCATTTCTTGTCTTTAATGATTTATTCTGGGTTTTATTTTGTTTATTTGATGAAAATGAACAACAATACACCCCATGGAAACATTTTTGTTTGATTCGTGTCGAGTGAGATTTTCCCCTAGAACCCAAAGGGGTATTGGCACTTTCCATGGAAAAATGTGAAAAATTAAAATTTCTAAAAATGAAATAAATGCCTTCTATACACCTCAAACATTCACTCTATAATGGAAGATTGTTGTTTTTCGCAATATTTTTGGAAATTTGGGCTCTTTTACTAACATTAACACTTGCGCTGAGGCATCTTTTATGCTCATTTAGTGTCTTAAATGATTTATTCTGGGTTTTAATTTGTTTATTTGATGAAAATGAACAACAATACACACCATGGGAACATTTTTGTTTGGTTCGTGTCGAGTGAGATTTTCACCTAGAACCCAAAGGGGGGGGTATTGGAACTTTTCATGGAAAAATGTGAAAAATTAAAATTTCTAAAAATGAAATAAATGCCTTCTATACACCTCAAACATTCACTCTATAATGGAAGATTGTTGTTTTTCGCGATATTTTTGGAAATTTGGGCTCTTTTACTAACATTAACACTTGCGCTGAGACATCTTTTATGCTCATTTCTTGTCTTTAATGATTTATTCTGGGTTTTATTTTGTTTATTTGATGAAAATGAACAACAATACTCACCATGGAAACATTTTTGTTTGTTTCTTGTCGAGTGAGATTTTCACCTAGAAGCCAAAGGGGGGGAATTGGCACTTTTCATGGAAAAATGTGAAAAATTAAAATTTCTAATAATGAAATAAATGCCTTCTATACACCTCAAACATTCACTCTATAATGGAAGATTGTTGTTTTTCGCAATATTTTTGGAAATTTGGGCTCTTTTATTAACATTAACACTTGCGCTGAGGCATCTTTTATGCTCATTTCTTGTCTTTAATGATTTATTCTGGGTTTTATTTTGTTTATTTGAAGAAAATGAACAACAATACACACCATGGAAACATTTTTGTTTGATTCGTGTCGAGTGAGATTTTCACCTAGAACCCAAAGGGGGGGGTATTGGCACTTTTCATGGAAAAATGTGAAAAAATAAAATTTCTAAAAATGAAATAAATGCCTTCTATACACCTCAAACATTCACTCTATAATGGAAGATTATTGTTTTTCGCAATATTTTTGGAAATTTGGGCTCTTTTAATAACATTTACACTTGCGCTGAGGCATCTTTTATGCTCATTTAGTGTCTTTAATGATTTATTCTGGGTTTTATTTTGTTTATTTGATGAAAATGAACAACAATACACACCATGGAAACATTTTTGTTTGATTCGTGTCGAGTGAGATTTTCACCTAGAACCCAAAGGGGGGGGTATTGGAACTTTTCATGGAAAAATGTGAAAAATTAAAATTTCTAAAAATGAAATAAATGCCTTCTATACACCTCAAACATTCACTCTATAATGGAAGACTGTTGTTTTTCGCAATATTTTTGGAAATTTGGGCTCTTTTACTAACATTAACACTCGCGCTGAGGCATCTTTTATGCTCATTTCTTGTCTTTAATGATTTATTCTGGGTTTTATTTTGTTTATTTGATGAAAATGAACAACAATACACACCATGGAAACATTTTTGTTTGATTCGTGTCGAGTGAGATTTTCACCTAGAACCCAAAGGGGGGGGTATTGGCACTTTTCATGGAAAAATGTGAAAAATTAAAATTTCTAAAAATGAAATAAATGCCTTCTATACACCTCAAACATTCACTCTATAATGGAAGATTGTTGTTTTTCGCAATATTTTTGGAAATTTGGGCTCTTTTACTAACAGTAACACTTGCGCTGAGGCATCTTTTATGCTCATTTCTTGTATTTAATGATTTATTCTGGGTTTTATTTTGTTTATTTGATGAAAATGAACAACATTACACACCATGGAAACATTTTTGTTTGGTTCGTGTCGAGTGAGATTTTCACCTAGAAGCCAAAGGTATTGGCACTTTTCATGGAAAAATGTGAAAAATTAAAATTTCTAAAAATGAAATAAATGCCTTCTATACACCTCAAACATTCACTCTATAATGGAAGATTGTTGTTTTTCGCAATATTTTTGGAAATTTGGGCTCTTTTACTAACATTAACACTCGCGCTGAGGCATCTTTTATGCTCATTTCTTGTCTTTAATGATTTATTCTGGGTTTAATTTTGTTTATTTGAAGAAAATGAACAACAATACACACCATGGAAACATTTTTCTTTGATTCGTGTCGAGTGAGAATTTCACCTAGAACCCAAAGGGGGGGTATTGGAACTTTTCATGGAAAAATGTGAAAAATTAAAATTTCTAAAAATGAAATAAATGCCTTCTATACACCTCAAACATTCACTCTATAATGGAAGATTGTTGTTTTTCGCAATATTTTTGGAAATTTGGGCTCTATTACTAAAATTAACACTTGCGCTGAGGCATCTTTTATGCTCATTTCTTGTCTTTAATGATTTATTCTGGGTTTTATTTTGTTTATTTGATGAAAATGAACAACATTACACCCCATGGAGACATTTTTGTTTGATTCGTGTCGAGTGAGATTTTCCCCTAGAACCCAAAGGGGGGGTATTGGCACTTTCCATGGAAAAATGTGAAAAATTAAAATTTCCAAAAATGAAATAAATGCCTTCTATACACCTCAAACATTCACTCTATAATGGAAGATTGTTGTTTTTCGCAATATTTTTGGAAATTTTGGGCTCTTTTACTAACATTAACACTTGCGCTGAGGCATCTTTTATGCTCATTTAGTGTCTTAAATGATTTATTCTGGGTTTTAATTTGTTTATTTGATGAAAATGAACAACAATACACACCATGGAAACATTTTTGTTTGGTTCATGTCGAGTGAGATTTTCACCTAGAACCCAAAGGGAACTTGGAACTTATTGGAACTTTTCATGGAAAAATGTGAAAAATTAAAATTTCTAAAAATGAAATAAATGCCTTCTATACACCTCAAACATTCACTCTATAATGGAAGATTGTTGTTTTTCGCAATATTTTTGGAAATTTGGGCTCTTTTACTAACATTAACACTCGCGCTGAGGCATCTTTTATGCTCATTTCTTGTCTATAATGAATTATTCTGGGTTTAATTTTGTTTATTTGATGAAAATAAAAAACAATACACACCATGGAAACATTTTTGTTTAATTCGTGTCGAGTGAGATTTTCACCTAGAACCCAAAGGGGGGGGTATTCGCACTTTTCATGGAAAAATGTGAAAAATTAAAATTTCTAAAAATGAAATAAATGCCTTCTATACACCTCAAACATTCACTATATAATGGAAGACTGTTGTTTTTCGCAATATTTTTGGAAATTTGGGCTCTTTTACTAACATTAACACTCGCGCTGAGGCATCTTTTATGCTCATTTCTTGTCTTTAATGATTTATTCTGGGTTTTATTTTGTTTATTTGATGAAAATGAACAACAATACACACCATGGAAACATTTTTGTTTGATTCGTGTCGAGTGAGATTTTCACCTAGAACCCAAAGGGGGGGGTATTGGCACTTTTCATGGAAAAATGTGAAAAATTAAAATTTCTAAAAATGAAATAAATGCCTTCTATACACCTCAAACATTCACTCTATAATGGAAGATTGTTGTTTTTCGCAATATTTTTGGAAATTTGGGCTCTTTTACTAACATTAACACTTGCGCTGAGCCATCTTTTATGCTCATTTAGTGTCTTTAATGATTTATTCTGGGTTTTATTTTGTTTATTTGATGAAAATGAACAACAATACACACCATGGAAACATTTTTGTTTGATTCGTGTCGAGTGAGATTTTCACCTAGAAATCAAAGGGGGGGAATATTGGAACTTTTCATGGAAAAATGTGAAAAATTAAAATTTCTAAAAATGAAATAAATGCCTTCTATACACCTCAAACATTCACTCTATAATGGAAGATTGTCGTTTTTCGCAATATTTTTGGAAATTTGGGCTCTTCTTCAAAGGGAACTTGGAACTTATTGGAACTTTTCATGGAAAAATGTGAAAAATTAAAATTTCTAAAAATGAAATAAATGCCTTCTATACACCTCAAACATTCACTCTATAATGGAAGATTGTTGTTTTTCGCAATATTTTTGGATGGTGATTTATTCTGGGTTTTATTTTGTTTATTTGTAGAAAATGAACAACAATACACACCATGGAAACATTTTTTTTTGATTCGTGTCGAGTGAGATTTTCACCTAGAACCAAAAGTGGGGGGGGGGGTATTCGCACTTTTCATGGAAAAATGTGAAAAATTAAAATTTCTAAAAATGACATAAATGCCTTCTATACACCTCAAACATTCACTCTATAATGGAAGATTGTTGTTTTTCGCAATATTTTTGGAAATTTTGGCTCTTTTACTAACATTACACTTTCGCTGAGGCATCTTTTATGCTCATTTCTTGTCTTTAATGATTTATTTTGGGTTTTATTTTGTTTATTTGATGAAAATGAACAACAATACACACCATGGAAACATTTTTGTTTGGTTCATGTCGAGTGAGATTTTCACCTAGAACCCAAAGGGAACTTGGAACTTATTGGAACTTTTCATGGAAAAATGTGAAAAATTAAAATTTCTAAAAATGAAATAAATGCCTTCTATACACCTCAAACATTCACTCTATAATGGAAGATTGTTGTTTTTCGCAATATTTTTGGAAATTTGGGCTCTTTTACTAACATTAACACTCGCGCTGAGGCATCTTTTATGCTCATTTAGTGTCTTTAATGATTTATTCTGGGTTTAATTTTGTTTATTTGATGAAAATAAAAAACAATACACACCATGGAAACATTTTTGTTTAATTCGTGTCGAGTGAGATTTTCACCTAGAACCCAAAGGGGGGGGTATTCGCACTTTTCATGGAAAAATGTGAAAAATTAAAATTTCTAAAAATGACATAAATGCCTTCTATACACCTCAAACATTCACTCTATAATGGAAGATTGTTGTTTTTCGCAATATTTTTGGAAATTTTGGCTCTTTTACTAACATTAACACTTTCGCTGAGGCATCTTTTATGCTCATTTCTTGTCTTTAATGATTTATTTTGGGTTTTATTTTGTTTATTTGATGAAAATGAACAACAATACACACCATGGAAACATTTTTGTTTGGTTCATGTCGAGTGAGATTTTCACCTAGAACCCAAAGGGAACTTGGAACTTATTGGAACTTTTCATGGAAAAATGTGAAAAATTAAAATTTCTAAAAATGAAATAAATGCCTTCTATACACCTCAAACATTCACTCTATAATGGAAGATTGTTGTTTTTCGCAATATTTTTGGATGGTGATTTATTCTGGGTTTTATTTTGTTTATTTGATGAAAATGAACAACAATTCACACCATGGAAACATTTTTTTTTGGTTCGTGTCGAGTGAGATTTTCACCTAGAAGCCAAAGGTATTGGCACTTTTCATGGAAAAATGTGAAAAATTAAAATTTCTAAAAATGAAATAAATGCCGTCTATACACCTCAAACATTCACTCTATAATGGAAGATTGTTGTTTTTCGCAATATTTTTGGAAATTTGGGCTCTTTTATTAACATTAACACTCGCGCTGAGGCATCTTTTATGCTCATTTCTTGTCTTTAATGATTTATTCTGGGTTTTATTTTGTTTATTTGTAGAAAATGAACAACAATACACACCATGGAAACATTTTTTTTTGATTCGTGTCGAGTGAGATTTTCACCTAGAACCCAAAGGGGGGGGGTATTGGCACTTTTCATGGAAAAATGTGAAAAATTAAAATTTCTAAAAATGAAATAAATGCCTTCTATACACCTCAAACATTCACTCTATAATGGAAGATTGTTGTTTTTCGCAATATTTTTGGAAATTTGGGCTCTTTTACTAACAGTAACACTTGCGCTGAGGCATCTTTTATGCTCATTTCTTGTATTTAATGATTTATTCTGGGTTTTATTTTGTTTATTTGATGAAAATGAACAACAATACACACCATGGAAACATTTTTGTTTGGTTCGTGTCGAGTGAGATTTTCACCTAGAAGCCAAAGGTATTGGCACTTTTCATGGAAAAATGTGAAAAATTAAAATTTCTAAAAATGAAATAAATGCCGTCTATACACCTCAAACATTCACTCTATAATGGAAGATTGTTGTTTTTCGCAATATTTTTGGAAATTTGGGCTCTTTTACTAACATTAACACTTGCGCTGAGGCATCTTTTATGCTCATTTCTTGTCTTTAATGATTTATTCTGGGTTTTATTTTGTTTATTTGATGAAAATGAACAACAATACACCCCATGGAAACATTTTTGGTTGATTCGTGTCGAGTGAGATTTTCCCCTAGAACCCAAAGGGGGGGGTATTGGCACTTTTCATGGAAAAATGTGAAAAATTAAAATTTCTAAAAATAAAATAAATGCCTTCTATACACCTCAAACATTCACTCTATAATGGAAGATTGTTGTTTTTCGCAATATTTTTGGAAATTTGGGCTCTTTTACTAACATTTACACTTGCGCTGAGGCATCTTTTATGCTCATTTAGTGTCTTTAATGATTTATTCTGGGTTTTATTTTGTTTATTTGATGAAAATGAACAACAATACACCCCATGGAAACATTTTTGTTTGATTCGTGTCGAGTGAGATTTTCCCCTAGAACCCAAAGGGGGGGGTATTGGCACTTTTCATGGAAAAATGTGAAAAATTAAAATTTCTAAAAATGAAATAAATACCTTCTATACACCTCAAACATTCACTCTATAATGGAAGATTGTTGTTTTTCGCAATATTTTTGGAAATTTGGGATCTTTTACTAACATTAACACTTGCGCTGAGGCATCTTTTATGCTCATTTAGTGTCTTTAATAATTTATTCTGGGTTTTATTTTGTTTATTTGATGAAAATGAACAACAATACACACCATGGAAACATTTTTGTTTGGTTCGTGTCGAGTGAGATTTTCACCTAGAACCCAAAGGGGGGGGTATTGGAACTTTTCATGGAAAAATGTGAAAAATTAAAATTTCTAAAAATGAAATAAATGCCTTCTATACACCTCAAACATTCACTCTATAATGGAAGATTGTTGTTTTTCGCAATATTTTTGGAAATTTTGGCTCTTTTACTAACATTAACACTCGCGCTGAGGCATCTTTTATGCTCATTTCTTGTCTTTAATGATTTATTCTGGGTTTAATTTTTTTTATTTGATGAAAATAAAAAACCATACACACCATGGAAACATTTTTGTTTGATTCGTGTCGAGTGAGATTTTCACCTAGAAGCCAAAGGGGGGGGTATTGGCACTTTTCATGGAAAAATGTGAAAAATTAAAATTTCTAAAAATGAAATAAATGCCTTCTATACATCAAACATTCACTCTATAATGGAAGATTGTTGTTTTTCGCAAGATTTTTGGAAATTTGGGCTCTTTTACTAACATTAACACTTGCGCTGAGGCATCTTTTATGCTCATTTCTTGTCTTTAATGATTTATTCTGGGTTTTATTTTGTTTATTTGATGAAAATGAACAACAACACACCCCATGGAAACATTTTTGTTTGATTCGTGTCGAGTGAGATTTTCCCCTAGAACCCAAAGGGGGGGTATTGGCACTTTTCATGGAAATATGTGAAAAATTAAAATTTCTAAAAATTAAATATATGCCTTCTATACACCTCAAACATTCACTCTATAATGGAAGATTGTTGTTTTTCGCAATATTTTTGGAAATTTGGGCTCTTTTACTAACATTAACACTTGCGCTGAGGCATCTTTTATGCTCATTTAGTGTCTTTAATGATTTATTCTGGGTTTTATTTTGTTTATTTGATGAAAATGAACAACAATACACACCATGGAAACATTTTTGTTTGATTCGTGTCGAGTGAGATTTTCACCTAGAACCCAAAGGGGGGGGTATTGGAACTTTTCATGGAAAAATGTGAAAAATTAAAATTTCTAAAAATGAAATAAATGCCTTCTATACACCTCAAACATTCACTCTACAATGGAAGATTGTTGTTTTTCGCTATATTTTTGGAAATTTGGGCTCTTTTACTAACATTAACACTTGCGCTGAGGCATCTTTTATGCTCATTTCTTGTCTCTAATGATTTATTCTGGGTTTTATTTTGTTTATTTGATGAAAATGAACAACAATACACCCCATGGAAACATTTTTGTTTGATTCGTGTCGAGTGAGATTTTCCCCTAGAACCCAAAGGGGGGGCCCTTTCCTTTCCTATATTGGCACTTTCCATGGAAAAATGTGAAAAATTAAAATTTCTAAAAATGAAATAAATGCCTTCTATACACCTCAAACATTCACTCTATAATGGAAGATTGTTGTTTTTCGCAATATTTTTGGAAATTTGGGCTCTTTTACTAACATTAACACTTGCGCTGAGGCATCTTTTATGCTCATTTAGTGTCTTTAATGATTTATTCTGGGTTTTATTTTGTTTATTTGATGAAAATGAACAACAACACACACCATGGAAACATTTTTTTTTGATTCGTGTCGAGTTAGATTTTCACCTAGAACCCAAAGGGGGGGGTATTGGAACTTTTCATGGAAAAATGTGAAAAATTAAAACTTCTAAAAATGAAATAAATGCCTTCTATACACCTCAAACATTCACTCTATAATGGAAGACTGTTGTTTTTCGCAATATTTTTGGAAATTTGGGCTCTTTTACTAACATTAACACTCGCGCTGAGGCATCTTTTATGCTCATTTCTTGTCTTTAATGATTTATTCTGGGTTTTATTTTGTTTATTTGATGAAAATGAACAACAATACACACCATGGAAACATTTTTGTTTGATTCGTGTCGAGTGAGATTTTCACCTAGAACCCAAAGGTATTGTAACTTTTCATTGAAAAATGTGAAAAATTAAAATTTCTAAAAATGAAATAAATGTCTTCTATACACCTCAAACATTCACTCTATAATGGAAGACTGTTGTTTATCGCAATATTTTTGGAAATTTGGGCTCTTTTACTAACATTAACACTCTCGCTGAGGCATCTTTTATGCTCATTTCTTGTCTTTAATGATTTATTCTGGGTTTTATTTTGTTTATTTGATGAAAATGAACAACAATACACACCATGGAAACATTTTTGTTTGATTCGTGTCGAGTGAGATTTTCACCTAGAATCCAAAGGGGGGGGAATGGCACTTTTCATGGAAAAATGTGAAAAATTAAAATTTCTAAAAATGAAATAAATGCCTTCTATACACCTCAAACATTCACTCTATAATGGAAGATTGTTGTTTTTCGCAATATTTTTGGAAATTTGGGCCCTTTTACTGACAGTAACACTTGCGCTGAGGCATCTTTTATGCTCATTTCTTGTCTTTAATGATTTATTCTGGGTTTTATTTTGTTAATTTGATGAAAATGAACAACAATACACACCATGGAAACATTTTTGTTTGGTTCGTGTCGAGTGAGATTTTCACCTAGAAGCCAAAGGTATTGGCACTTTTCATGGAAAAATGTGAAAAATTAAAATTTCTAAAAATGAAATAAATGCCGTCTATACACCTCAAACATTCACTCTATAATGGAAGATTGTTGTTTTTCGCAATATTTTTGGAAATTTGGGCTCTTTTATTAACATAAACACTTGCGCTGAGGCATCTTTTATGCTCATTTCTTGTCTTTAATGATTTATTCTGGGTTTTATTTTGTTTATTTGAAGAAAATGAACAACCATACACACCATGGAAACATTTTTGTTTGATTCGTGTCGAGTGAGATTTTCACCTAGAACCCAAAGGGGGGGGTATTGGCACTTTTCATGGAAAAATGTGAAAAATTAAAATTTCTAAAAATGAAATAAATGCCTTCTATACACCTCAAACATTCACTCTATAATGGAAGATTGTTGTTTTTCGCAATATTTTTGGAAATTTGGGCTCTTTTACTAACATTTACACTCGCGCTGAGGCATCTTTTATGCTCATTTCTTGTCTTTAATGATTTATTCTGGGTTTTATTTTGTTTATTTGATGAAAATGAACAACAATACACACCATGGAAACATTTTTGTTTGATTCGTGTCGAGTGAGATTTTCACCTAGAACCCAAAGGGGGGGGTATTGGCACTTTTCATGGAAAAATGTGAAAAATTAAAATTTCTAAAAATGAAATAAATGCCTTCTATACACCTCAAACATTCACTCTATAATGGAAGATTGTTGTTTTTCGCAATATTTTTGGAAATTTGGGCTCTTTTACTAACAGTAACACTTGCGCTGAGGCATCTTTTATGCTCATTTCTTGTCTTTAATGATTTATTCTGGGTTTTATTTTGTTAATTTGATTAAAATGAACAACAATACACACCATGGAAACATTTTTGTTTGATTCGTGTCGAGTGAGATTTTCACCTAGAACCCATAGGGGGGGTATTGGCACTTTTCATGGAAAAATGAGAAAAATTAAAATTTCTAAAAATGAAATAAATGCCTTCTATACACCTCAAACATTCACTCTATACTGGAAGATTTATATTTTTCGCAATATTTTTGGAAATTTGGGCTCTTTTACTAACATTAACACTTTCGCTGAGGCATCTTTTATGCTCATTTCTTGTCTTTATTGATTTATTCTGGGTTTTTAATTTGTTTATTTGATGAAATGAACAACAATACACACCATGGAAACATTTTCGTTTGATTTGTGTCGAGTGAGAATTTCACTTAGAACCCAAAGGTATTGGCACTTTTCATGGAAAAATGTGAAAAATTAAAATTTCTAAAAATGAAATAAATGCCTTCTATAAACCTCAAACATTCACTCTATAATGGAAGATTGTTGTTTTTCGCAATATTTTTGGAAATTTGGGCTCTTTTACTAACATTAACACTTGCGCTGAGGCATCTTTTATGCTCATTTCTTGTCTTTAATGATTTATTCTTGGTTTTATTTTGTTTATTTGAAGAAAATGAACAACAATACACACCATGGAAACATTTTTGTTTGATTCGTGTCGAGTGAGATTTTCACCTAGAACCCAAAGGGGGGGGTATTGGCACTTTTCATGGAAAAATGTGAAAAATTAAAATTTCTAAAAATGAAATAAATGCCTTCTATACACCTCAAACATTCACTCTATAATGGAAGATTGTTGTTTTTCGCAATATTTTTGGAAATTTGGGCTCTTTTACTAACATTAACACTTGCGCTAAGGCATCTTTTTGCTCATTTAGTGTCTTTAATGATTTATTCAGGGTTTTATTTTGTTTATTTGATGAAAATGAACAACAAAACACCCCATGGAAACATTTTTGTTTGATTCGTGTCGAGTGAGATTTTCACCTAGAACCCAAAGGGTATTGGAACTTTTCATGGAAAAATGTGAAAAATTAAAATTTCTAAAAATGAAATAAATGCCTTCTATACACCTCAAACATTCACTCTATAATGGAAGATTGTTGTTTTTCGCAATATTTTTGGAAATTTGGGCTCTTTTACTAACAGTAACGCTTGCGCTGAGGCATCTTTTATGCTCATTTCTTGTCTTTAATGATTTATTCTGGGTTTTATTTTGTTAATTTGATGAAAATGAACAACAATACTGACCATGGAAACATTTTTGTTTGGTTCGTGTCGAGTGAGATTTTCACCTAGAAGCCAAAGGTATTGGCACTTTTCATGGAAAAATGTGAAAAATTAAAATTTCTAAAAATGAAATAAATGCCGTCTATACACCTCAAACATTCACTCTATAATGGAAGATTGTTGTTTTTCGCAATATTTTTGGAAATTTGGGCTCTTTTATTAACATTAACACTTGCGCTGAGGCATCTTTTATGCTCATTTCTTGTCTTTAATGATTTATTCTGGGTTTTATTTTGTTTATTTGAAGAAAATGAACAACAATACACACCATGGAAACATTTTTGTTTGATTCGTGTCGAGTGAGATTTTCACCTAGAACCCAAAGGGGGGGGTATTCGCACTTTTCATGGAAAAATGTGAAAAATTAAAATTTCTAAAAATGAAATAAATGCCTTCTATACACCTCAAACATTCACTCTATAATGGAAGATTGTTGTTTTTCGCAATATTTTTGGAAATTTGGGCTCTTTTACTAACATTAACCCTTGCGCTGAGGCACCTTTTTATGCTCATTTCTTGTCTTTAATGATTTTTTCTGGGTTTTATTTTGTTTATTTGAAGAAAATGAACAACAATACACACCATGGAAACATTTTTGTTTGATTCGTGTCGAGTGAGATTTTCACCTAGAACCCAAAGGGGGGGGTATTGGCACTTTTCATGGAAAAATGAGAAAAATTAAAATTTCTAAAAATGAAATAAATGCCTTCTATACACCTCAAACATTCACTCTTTACTGGAAGATTTATATTTTTCGCAATATTTTTGGAAATTTGGGCTCTTTTACTAACATTAACCCTTGCGCTGAGGCACCTTTTATGCTCATTTCTTGTCTTTAATGATTTTTCTTGGGTTTTATTTTGTTTATTTGAAGAAAATGAACAACAATACACACCATGGAAACATTTTTGTTTGATTCGTGTCGAGTGAGATTTTCACCTAGAACCCAAAGGGGGGGGTATTGGCACTTTTCATGGAAAAATGAGAAAAATTAAAATTTCTAAAAATGAAATAAATGCCTTCTATACACCTCAAACATTCACTCTATACTGGAAGATTTATATTTTTCGCAATATTTTTGGAAATTTGGGCTCTTTTACTAACATTATCACTTTCGCTGAGGCATCTTTTATGCTCATTTCTTGTCTTTATTGATTTATTCTGGGTTTTAATTTGTTTTTTTGATGAAAATGAACAACAATACACACCATGGAAACATTTTCGTTTGATTTGTGTCGAGTGAGAATTTCACTTAGAACCCAAAGGTATTGGCACTTTTCATGGAAAAATGTAAAAAATTAAAATTTCTAAAAATGAAATAAATGCCTTCTATACACCTCAAACATTCACTCTATAATGGAAGATTGTTGTTTTTCGCAATATTTTTGGAAATTTGGGCTCTTTTACTAACATTAACACTTGCGCTGAGGCATCTTTTATGCTCATTTCTTGTCTTTAATGATTTATTCTGGGTTTTATTTTGTTTATTTGATTAAAATGAACAACAATACACACCATGGAAACATTTTTGTTTGATTCGTGTCGAGTGAGATTTTCACCTAGAACCCATAGGGGGGGGTATTGGCACTTTTCATGGAAAAATGTGAAAAATTAAAATTTCTAAAAATGAAATAAATGCCTTCTATACACCTAAAACATTCACTCTATAATGGAAGATTGTTGTTTTTTGCAATATTTTTGGAAATTTGGGCTCTTTAACTAACATTAACACTTGCGCTGAGGCACCTTTTATGCTCATTTCTTGTCTTTAATGATTTTTTCTGGGTTTTATTTTGTTTATTTGAAGAAAATTAACAACAATACACACCATGGAAACATTTTTGTTTGATTCGCGTCGAGTTAGATTTTCACCTACAACCCAAAGGGGGGGGTATTGCCACTTTTCATGGAAAAATGCGAAAAATTAAAATTTCTAATAATGAAATAAATGCCTTCTATACACCTCAAACATTCACTCTATAATGAAAGACTGTTGTTTTTCGCAATATTTTTGGAAATTTGGCCTCTTTAACTAACATAAACACTCGCGCTGAGGCATCTTTTATGCTCATTTCTTGTCTTTAATGATTTATTCTGGGTTTTATTTTGTTTATTTGATGAAAATAAACAACAATACACACCATGGAAACATTTTTGTTTGATTCGTGTCGAATGAGATTTTCACCTAGAACCCAAAGGGGGGGGTATTCGCACTTTTCATGGAAAAATGTGAAAAATTAAAATTTCTAAAAATGAAATAAATGCCTTCTATACACCTCAAACATTCACTCTATAATGGAAGATTGTTGTTTTTCGCAATATTTTTGGAAATTTGGGCTCTTTTACTAACATAAACACTTGCGCTGAGACATCTTTTATGCTCATTTCTTGTCTTTAATGATTTATTCTGGGTTTTATTTTGTTTATTTGATGAAAATGAACAACAATACACCCCATGGAAACATTTTTGTTTGATTCGTGTCGAGTGGAATTTTCCCCTAGAACCCAAAGGGGGGGGTATTGGCACTTTTCATGGAAAAATGTGAAAAATTAAAATTTCTAAAAATGAAATAAATGCCTTCTATACACCTTAAACATTCACTCTATAATGGAAGATTGTTGTTTTTCGCAATATTTTTGGAAATTTGGGCTCTTTTACTAACATTAACACTTGCGCTGAGGCATCTTTTATGCTCATTTCTTGTCTTTAATGATTTATTCTGGGTTTTATTTTGTTTATTTGATGAAAATGAACAACAATTCACGCCATGGAAACATTTCTGTTTGATTCGCCTCGAGTGAGATTTTCACCTAGAACCCAAAGGGGGGGGTATTGGAACTTTTCATGGAAAAATGTGAAAAATTAAAATTTCTAAAAATGAAATAAATGCCTTCTATACACCTCAAACATTCACTCTATAATGGAAGATTGTTGTTTTTCGCAATATTTTTGGAAATTTGGGCTCTTTTACTAACATTAACACTCGCGCTGAGGCATCTTTTATGCTCATTTAGTGTCTTTAATGATTTATTCTGGGTTTTTTTTTGTTTATTTGATGAAAATGAACAACAATACACACCATGGAAACATTTTTGTTTGATTCGTGTCGAGTGAGATTTTCACCTAGAAATCAAAGGGGGGGGAATTGGAACTTTTCATGGAAAAATGTGAAAAATTAAAATTTCTAAAAATGAAATAAATGCCTTCTATACACCTCAAACATTCACTCTATAATGGAAGACTGTTGTTTTTCGCAATATTTTTGGAAATTTGGGCTCTTTTACTAACATTAACACTCGCGCTGAGGCATCTTTTATGCTCATTTCTTGTCTTTAATGATTTATTCTGGGTTTTATTTTGTTTATTTGATGAAAATGAACAACAATACACACCATGGAAACATTTTTGTTTGATTCGTGTCGAGTGAGATTTTCACCTAGAACCCAAAGGGGGGGGTATTGGCACTTTTCATGGAAAAATGTGAAAAATTAAAATTTCTATAAATGAAATAAATGCCTTCTATACACCTCAAACATTCACTCTATAATGGAAGATTGTTGTTTTTTCGCAATATTTTTGGAAATTTGGGCTCTTTTACTAACAGTAACACTTGCGCTGAGGCATCTTTTATGCTAATTTCTTGTATTTAATGATTTATTCTGGGTTTTATTTTGTTTATTTGATGAAAATGAACAACAATACACACCATGGAAAGATTTTTGTTTGGTTCGTGTCGAGTGAGATTTCACCTAGAAGCCAAAGGTATGGGCACTTTTCATGGAAAAATGTGAAAAATTAAAATTTCTAAAAATGAAATAAATGCCTTCTATACACCTCAAACATTCACTCTATAATGGAAGATTGTTGTTTTTAGCAATATTTTTGGAAATTTGGGCTCTTTTACTAACATTAACACTTGCGCTGAGGCACCTTTTATGCTCATTTCTTGTCTTTAATGATTTATTCTGGGTTTTATTTTGTTTATTTGAAGAAAATTAACAACAATACACACGATGGAAAACATTTTTGTTTGATTCGTGTCGAGTTAGATTTTCACCTACAACCCAAAGGGGGGGCTATTGCCACTTTTCATGGAAAAATGCGAAAAATTAAAATTTCTAATAATGAAATAAATGCCTTCTATACACCTCAAACATTCACTCTATAATGGAAGATTGTTGTTTTTCGCAATATTTTTGGAAATTTGGGCTCTTTTATTAACATTAACACTTGCGCTGAGGCATCTTTTATGTCATTTCTTGTCTTTAATGATTTATTCTGGGTTTTATTTTGTTTATTTGAAGAAAATGAACAACAATACACAATGGAAACATTTTTGTTTGATTCGTGTCAAGTGAGATTTTCACCTAGAACCCAAAGGAAGGGTATTGGCACTTTTCATGGAAAAATGTGAAAAATTAAAATTTCTAAAAATGAAATAAATGCCTTCTATACACCTCAAACATTCACTCTATAATGGAAGATTGTTGTTTTTCGCAATATTTTTGGAAATTTGGGCTCTTTTACTAACATTAACACTTGCGCTGAGGCATCTTTTATGCTCATTTAGTGTCTTTAATGATTTATTCTGGGTTTTATTTTGTTTATTTGATGAAAATGAACAACAATACACCCCATGGAAACATTTTTGTTTGATTCGTGTCGAGTGAGATTTTCCCCTAGAACCCAAAGGGGGGGGTATTGGCACTTTTCATGGAAAAATGTGAAAAATTAAAATTTCTAAAAATGAAATAAATGCCTTCTATACACCTTAAACATTCACTCTATAATGGAAGAATGTTGTTTTTCGCAATATTTTTGGAAATTTGGGCTCTTTTACTAACATTAACACTTGCGCTGAGGCATCTTTTATGCTCATTTAGTGTCTTTAATGATTTATTCTGGGTTTTATTTTGTTTATTTGATGAAAATGAACAACAATACACACCATGGAAACATTTTTGTTTGGTTCGTGTCGAGTGAGATTTTCACCTAGAACCCAAAGGGGGGGTATTGGAACTTTTCATGGAAAAATGTGAAAAATTAAAATTTCTAAAAATGAAATAAATGCCTTCTATACACCTCAAACATTCACTCTATAATGGAAGATTGTTGTTTTTCGCAATATTTTTGGAAATTTGGGCTCATTTACATACATTAACACTCGCGCTGAGGCATCTTTTATGCTCATTTCTTGTCTTTAATGATTTATTCTGGGTTTAATTTTGTTTATTTGATGAAAATAAAAAACAATACACACCATGGAAAAATTTTTGTTTGATTCGTGTCGAGTGAGATTTTCACCTAGAAGCCAAAGGGGGGGGTATTGGCACTTTTCATGGAAAAATGTGAAAAATTAAAATTTCTAAAAATGAAATATATGCCTTCTATACACCTCAAACATTCACTCTATAATGGAAGATTGTTGTTTTTCGCAATATTTTTGGAAATTTGGGCTCTTTTACTAACATTAACACTTGCGCTGAGGCATCTTTTATGCTCATTTAGTGTCTTTAATGATTTATTCTGGGTTTTTTTTTGTTTATTTGATGAAAATGAACAACAATACACACCATGGAAACATTTTTTTTTGATTCGTGTCGAGCGAGATTTTCACCTAGAAATCAAAGGCGGGGGAATTGGAACTTTTCATGGAAAAATGTGAAAAATTAAAATTTCTAAAAATGAAATAAATGCCTTCTATACACCTCAAACATTCACTCTATAATGGAAGATTGTTGTTTTTCGCAATATTTTTGGAAATTTGGGCTCTTTTACTAACATTAACACTCGCGCTGAGGCATCTTTTATGCTCATTTCTTGTCTTTAATGATTTATTCTGGGTTTTATTTTGTTTTTTTGATGAAAATGAACAACAATACACACCATGGAAACATTTTTGTTTGATTCGTGTCGAGTGAGATTTTCACCTAGAACCCAAAGGGGGGGGGTATTGGCACTTTTCATGGAAAAATGTGAAATATTAAAATTTCTATAAATGAAATAAATGCCTTCTATACACCTCAAACATTCACTCTATAATGGAAGATTGTTGTTTTTCGCAATATTTTTGGAAATTTGGGCTCTTTTACTAACAGTAACACTTGCGCTGAGGCATCTTTTATGCTAATTTCTTGTATTTAATGATTTATTCTGGGTTTTATTTTGTTTATTTGATGAAAATGAACAACAATACACACCATGGAAAGATTTTTGTTTGGTTCGTGTCGAGTGAGATTTTCACCTAGAAGCCAAAGGTATTGGCACTTTTCATGGAAAAATGTGAAAAATTAAAATTTCTAAAAATGAAATAAATGCCGTCTATACACCTCAAACATTCACTCTATAATGGAAGATTGTTGTTTTTCGCAAGATTTTTGGAAATTTGGGCTCTTTTACTAACATTAACACTTGCGCTGAGGCATCTTTTATGCTCATTTCTTGTCTTTAATGATTTATTCTGGGTTTTATTTTGTTTATTTGAAGAAAATGAACAACAATACACACCTTGGAAACATTTTTGTTTGATTCGTATCGAGTGAGATTTTGACCTAGAACCCAAAGGGGGGGGGGGGTTTGGCACTTTTCATGGAAAAATGTGAAAAATAAAAATTTCTAAAAATGAAATAAATGCCTTCTATACACCTCAAACATTCACTCTATAATGGAAGATTGTTGTTTTTCGCAATATTTTTGGAAATTTGGGCTCTTTTACTAACATTAACACTTGCGCTGAGGCATCTTTTATGCTCATTTCTTGTCTTTTATGATTTATTCTGGGTTTTATTTTGTTTATTTGATGAAAATGAACAACAATACACCCCATGGAAACATTTTTGTTTGATTCGTGTCGAGTGAGATTTTCCCCTAGAACCCAAAGGGGGGGGTATTGGCACTTTTCATGGAAAAATGTGAAAAATTAAAATTTCTAAAAATGAAATCAATGCCATCTATACACCTCAAACATTCACTCTATAATGGAAGATTGTTGTTTTTCGCAATATTTTTGGAAATTTGTGCTCTTTTACTAACATTAACACTTGCGCTGAGGCATCTTTTATGCTCATTTCTTGTCTTTAATGATTTATTCTGGGTTTTATTTTGTTTATTTGATGAAAATGAACAACAATACACCCCATGGAAACATTTTTGTTTGGTTCGTGTCGAGTGAGATTTTCCCCTAGAACCCAAAGGGGGGGTATTGGAACTTTTCATGGAAAAATGTGAAAAATTAAAATTTCTAAAAATGAAATAAATGCCTTCTATACACCTCAAACATTCACTCTATAATGGAAGATTGTTGTTTTTCGCAATATTTTTGGAAATTTGGGCTCTTTTACTAACATTAACACTTGCGCTGAGGCATCTTTTATGCTCATTTAGTGTCTTTAATGATTTATTCTGGGTTTTATTTTGTTTATTTGATGAAAATGAACAACAATACACACCATGGAAACATTTTTGTTTGATTCGTGTCGAGTGAGATTTTCACCTAGAACCCAAAGGGGGGGGTATTGGCACTTTTCATGGAAAAATGTGAAAAATTAAAATTTCTATAAATGAAATAAATGCCTTCTATACACCTCAAACATTCACTCTATAATGGAAGATTGTTGTTTTTCGCAATATTTTTGGAAATTTGGGCTCTTTTACTAACAGTAACACTTGCGCTGAGGCATCTTTTATGCTCATTTCTTGTATTTAATGATTTATTCTGGGTTTTATTTTGTTTATTTGATGAAAATGAACAACAATACACACCATGGAAACATTTTTGTTTGGTTCGTGTCGAGTGAGATTTTCACCTAGAACCCAAAGGGGGGGTATTGGCACTTTTCATGGAAAAATGTGAAAAATTAAGATTTCTAAAAATGAAATAAATGCCGTCTATACACCTCAAACATTCACTCTATAATGGAAGATTGTTGTTTTTCGCAATATTTTTGGAAATTTGGGCTCTTTTCAACATTAACACTTGCGCTGAGGCATCTTTTATGCTCATTTCTTGTCTTTAATGATTTATTCTGGGTTTTATTTTGTTTATTTGATGAAAATGAACAACAATACACCCCATGGAAACATTTTTGTTAGATTCGTGTCGAGTGAGATTTTCCCCTAGAACCCAAAGGGGGGGGTATTGGAACTTTTCATGGAAAAATGTGAAAAATTAAAATTTCTAAAAATGAAATAAATGCCTTCTATACACCTCAAACATTCACTCTATAATGGAAGATTGTTGTTTTTCGCAATATTTTTGGAAATTTTGGCTCTTTTACTAACATTAACACTTGCGCTGAGGCATTCTATGCTCATTTAGTGTCTTTAATTATTTATTCTGGGTTTTATTTTGTTTATTTGATGAAAATGAACAACAATACACCCCATGGAAACATTTTTGTTTGATTCGTGTCGAGTGAGATTTTCCCCTAGAACCCAAAGGGGGGGGGTATTGGCACTTTTCATGGAAAAATGTGAAAAATTAAAATTTCCAAAAATGAAATCAATGCCTTCTATACACCTCAAACATTCACTCTATAATGGAAGATTGTTGTTTTTCGCAATATTTTTGGAAATTTGGGCTCTTTTAATAACATTAACACTTGCGCTGAGGCATCTTTTATGCTCATTTAGTGTCTTTAATGATTTATTCTGGGTTTTATTTTGTTTATTTGATGAAAATGAACAACAATACACACCATAGAAACATTTTTGTTTGATTCGTGTCGAGTGAGATTTTCACCTAGAGCCCAAAGGGGGGGGTATTGGCACTTTTCATGGAAAAATGTGAAAAATTAAAATTTCTATAAATGAAATAAATGCCTTCTATACACCTCAAACATTCACTCTATAATGGAAGATTGTTGTTTTTCGCAATATTTTTGGAAATTTGGGCTCTTTTACTAACAGTAACACTTGCGCTGAGGCATCTTTTATGCTCATTTCTTGTATTTAATGATTTATTCTGGGTTTTATTTTGTTTATTTGATGAAAATGAACAACAATACACACCATGGAAACATTTTTGTTTGGTTCGTGTCGAGTGAGATTTTCACCTAGAAACCAAAGGTATTGGCACTTTTCATGGAAAAATGTGAAAAATTAAGATTTCTAAAAATGAAATAAATGCTGTCTATACACCTCAAACATTCACTCTATAATGGAAGATTGTTGTTTTTCGCAATATTTTTGGAAATTTGGGCTCTTTTCAACATTAACACTTGCGCTGAGGCATCTTTTATGCTCATTTCTTGTCTTTAATGATTTATTCTGGGTTTTATTTTGTTTATTTGATGAAAATGAACAACAATACACCCCATGGAAACATTTTTGTTTGATTCGCGTCGAGTGAGATTTTCCCCTAGAACCCAAAGGGGGGGTATTGGCACTTTTCATGGAAAAATGTGAAAAATTATAATTTCTAAAAATGAAATAAATGCCTTCTATACACCTCAAACATTCACTCTATAATGGAAGATTGTTGTTTTTCGCAATATTTTTGGAAATTTGGGCTCTTTTACTAACATTAACACTTGCGCTGAGGCATCTTTTATGCTCATTTAGTGTCTTTAATGATTTATTCTGGGTTTTATTTTGTTTATTTGATGAAATTGAACAACAATACACACCATGGAAACATTTTTGTTTGATTCGTGTCGAGTGAGATTTTCACCTAGAACCCAAAGGGGGGGTATTGGAACTTTTCATTGAAAAATGTGAAAAATTAAAATTTCTAAAAATGAAATAAATGCCTTCTATACACCTCAAACATTCACTCTATAATGGAAGACTGTTGTTTTTCGCAATATTTTTGGAAATTTGGGCTCTTTTACTAACATTAACACTCGCGCTGAGGCATCTTTTATGCTCATTTCTTGTCTTTAATGATTTATTCTGGGTTTTATTTTGTTAATTTGATGAAAATGAACAACAATACACACCATGGAAACATTTTTGTTTGGTTCGTGTCGAGTGAGATTTTCACCTAGAAGCCAAAGGTATTGGCACTTTTCATGGAAAAATGTGAAAAATTAAAATTTCTAAAAATGAAATAAATGCCGTCTATACACCTCAACATTCACTCTATAATGGAAGATTGTTGTTTTTCGCAATATATTTGGAAATTTGGGCTCTTTTATTAACATTAACACTTGCGCTGAGGCATCTTTTATGCTCATTTCTTGTCTTTAATGATTTATTCTGGGTTTCATTTTGTTTATTTGAAGAAAATGAACAACAATACACACCATGGAAACATTTTTGTTTGATTCGTGTCGAGTGAGATTTTCACCTAGAACCCAAAGGGGGGGGTATTGGCACTTTTCATGGAAAAATGTGAAAAATTAAAATTTCTAAAAATGAAATAAATGCCTTCTATACACCTCAAATATTCACTCTATAATGGAAGATTGTTGTTTTTCGCAATATTTTTGGAAATTTGGGCTCTTTTACTAACATTAACACTTGCGCTGAGGCACCTTTTATGCTCATTTCTTGTCTTTAATGATTTTTTCTGGGTTTTATTTTGTTTATTTGAAGAAAATTAACAACAATACACACCATGGAAACATTTTTGTTTGATTCGTGTCGAGTGAGATTTTCCCCTAGAACCCAAAGGGGGGGGTATTGGCACTTTTCATGGAAAAATGTGAAAAATTAAAATTTCTAAAAATGAAATAAATGCCTTCTATACACCTCAAACATTCACTCTATAATGGAAGATTGTTGTTTTTCGCATATTTTTGGAAATTTGGGCTCTTTTACTAACATTTACACTTGCGCTAAGGCATCTTTTATGCTCATTTAGTGTCTTTAATGATTTATTCTGGGTTTTATTTTGTTTATTTGATGAAAATGAACAACAATACACCCCATGGAAACATTTTTGTTTGATTCGTGACGAGTGAGATTTTCCCCTAGAACCCAAAGGGGGGGGTATTGGCACTTTTCATGGAAAAATGTGAAAAATTAAAATTTCTAAAAATGAAATAAATGCCTTCTATACACCTCAAACATTCACTCTATAATGGAAGATTGTTGTTTTTCGCAATATTTTTGGAAATTTTGGCTCTTTTACTTACATTAACACTTGCGCTGAGGCATCTTTTATGCTCATTTAGTGTCTTTAATGATTTATTCTGGGTTTTATTTTGTTTATTTGATGAAAATGAACAACAATACACACCATGGAAACATTTTTGTTTGATTCGTGTCGAGTGAGATTTTCACCTAGAACCCAAAGGGGGGGGGTATTGGCACTTTTCATGGAAATATGTGAAAAATTTAAATTTCTAAAAATGAAATAATTGCCTTCTATACACCTCAAACATTCACTCTATAATGGAAGACTGTTGTTTTTCGCAATATTTTTGGAAATTTGGGCTCTTTTACTAACATTAACACTCGCGCTGAGGCATATTTTATGCTCATTTCTTGTCTTTAATGATTTATTCTGGGTTTTATTTTGTTTATTTGATGAAAATGAACAACAATACACACCATGGAAACATTTTTGTTTGATTCGTGTCGAGTGGGATTTTCACCTAGAATCCAAAGGGGGGGGAATGGCACTTTTCATGGAAAAATGTGAAAAATTAAAATTTCTAAAAATGAAATAAATGCCTTCTATACACCTCAAACATTCACACTATAATGGAAGATTGTTGTTTTTCGCAATATTTTTGGAAATTTTGGCTCTTTTACTAACACTAACACTTGCGCTGAGGCATCTTTTATGCTCATTTCTTGTCTTTAATGATTTATTCTGGGTTTTATTTTGTTTATTTGATGAAAATGAACAACAATACACACCATGGAAACATTTTTGTTTGATTCCTGTTGAGTGAGATTTACACCTAGAACCCAAAGGGGGGGGTATTGGCACTTTTCATGGAAAAATGTGAAAAATTAAATTTCTAAAAATGAAATAAATGCCTTCTATACACCTCAAACATTCACTCTATAATGGAAGATTGTTGTTTTTCGCAATATTTTTGGAAATTTGGGCTCTTTTACTAACATTAACACTTGCGCTGAGGCATCTTTTATGCTCATTTAGTGTCTTTAATGATTTATTCTGGGTTTTATTTTGTTTATTTGATGAAAATGAACAACAATACACACCATGGAAACATTTTTGTTTGATTCGTGTCGAGTGAGATTTTCACCTAGAACCCAAAGGGGGGGGTATTGGCACTTTTCATGGAAAAATGTGAAAAATTAAAATTTCTATAAATGAAATAAATGCCTTCTATACACCTCAAACATTCACTCTATAATGGAAGATTGTTGTTTTTCGCAATATTTTTGGAAATTTGGGCTCTTTTACTAACAGTAACACTTGCGCTGAGGCATCTTTTATGCTCATTTCTTGTATTTAATGATTTATTCTGGGTTTTATTTTGTTTATTTGATGAAAATGAACAACAATACACACCATGGAAACATTTTTGTTTGGTTCGTGTCGAGTAAGATTTTCACCTAGAAACCAAAGGTATTGGCACTTTTCATGGGAAAATGTGAAAAATTAAAATTTCTAAAAATGAAATAAATGCCGTCTATACACCTCAAACATTCACTCTATAATGGAAGATTGTTGTTTTTCGCAATATTTTTGGAAATTTGGGCTCTTTTATTAACATTAACACTTGCGCTGAGGCATCTTTTATGCTCATTTCTTGTCTTTAATGATTTATTCTGGGTTTTATTTTGTTTATTTGAAGAAAATGAACAACAATACACACCATGGAAACATTTTTGTATGATTCGTGTCGAGTGAGATTTTCACCTAGAACCCAAAGGGGGGGGTATTGGCACTTTTCATGGAAAAATGTGAAAAATTAAAATTTCTAAAAATGAAATAAATGCCTTCTATACACCTCAAACATTCACTCTATAATGGAAGATTGTTGTTTTTCGCAATATTTTTGGAAATTTTGGCTCTTTTACTAACATTAACACTTGCGCTGAGGCATCTTTTATGCTCATTTAGTGTCTTTAATTATTTATTCTGGGTTTTATTTTGTTTATTTGATGAAAATGAACAACAATACACCCCATGGAAACATTTTTGTTTGATTCGTGTCGAGTGAGATTTTCCCCTAGAACCCAAAGGGGGGGTATTGGCACTTTTCATGGAAAAATGTGAAAAATTAAAATTTCTAAAAATGAAATAAATGCCTTCTATACACCTCAAACATTCACTCTATAATGGAAGATTGTTGTTTTTCGCAATATTTTTGGAAATTTGGGCTCTTTTACTAACATTAACACTTGCGCTGAGGCATCTTTTATGCTCATTTAGTGTCTTTAATGATTTATTCTGGGTTTTATTTTGTTTATTTGAAGAAAATGAACAACAATACACACCATGGAAACATTTTTCTTTGATTCGTGTCGAGTGAGATTTTCACCTAGAACCCAAAGGGGGGGTATTGGAACTTTTCATGGAAAAATGTGAAAAATTAAAATTTCTAAAAATGAAATAAATGCCTTCTATACACCTCAAACATTCACTCTATAATGGAAGATTGTTGTTTTTCGCAATATTTTTGGAAATTTGGGCTCTTTTACTAACATTAACACTTGCGCTGAGGCATCTTTTATGCTCATTTCTTGTATTTAATGATTTATTCTGGGTTTTATTTTGTTTATTTGATGAAAATGAACAACAATACACACCATGGAAACATTTTTGTTTGGTTCGTGTCGAGTGAGATTTTCACCTAGAAACCAAAGGTATTGGCACTTTTCATGGAAAAATGTGAAAAATTAAAATTTCTATAAATGAAATAAATGCCGTCTATACACCTCAAACATTCACTCTATAATGGAAGATTGTTGTTTTTCGCAATATTTTTGGAAATTTGGGCCTTTTCAACATTAACACTTGCGCTGAGGCATCTTTTATGCTCATTTCTTGTCTTTAATGATTTATTCTGGGTTTTATTTTGTTTATTTGATGAAAATGAACAACAATACACCCCATGGAAACATTTTTGTTTGATTCGTGTCGAGTGAGATTTTCCCCTAGAACCCAAAGGGGGGGGGTATTGGCACTTTTCATGGAAAAATATGAAAAATTAAAATTTCTAAAAATGAAATAAATGCCTTCTATACACCTCAAACATTCACTCTTTAATGGAAGATTGTTGTTTTTCGCAATATTTTTGGAAATTTTGGCTCTTTTACTAACATTAACACTTGCGCTGAGGCCTCTTTTATGCTCATTTAGTGTCTTTAATTATTTATTCTGGGTTTTATTTTGTTTATTTGATGAAAATGAACAACAATACACCCCATGGAAACATTTTTGTTTGATTCGTGTCGAGTGAGATTTTCCCCTAGAACCCAAAGGGGGGGTATTGGCACTTTTCATGGAAAAATGTGAAAAATTAAAATTTCTAAAAATGAAATCAATGCCTTCTATACACCTCAAACATTCACTCTATAATGGAAGATTGTTGTTTTTCGCAATATTTTTGGAAATTTGGGCTCTTTTACTAACATTAACACTTGCGCTGAGGCATCTTTTATGCTCATTTAGTGTCTTTAATGATTTATTCTGGGTTTTATTTTGTTTATTTGATGAAATTGAACAACAATACACACCATTGAAACATTTTTGTTTGATTCGTGTCGAGTGAGATTTTCACCTAGAACCCAAAGGGGGGGTATTGGAACTTTTCATTGAAAAATGTGAAAAATTAAAATTTCTAAAAATGAAATAAATGCCTTCTATACACCTCAAACATTCACTCTATTATGGAAGACTGTTGTTTTTCGCAATATTTTTGGAAATTTGGGCTCTTTTACTAAGATTAACACTCGCGCTGAGGCATCTTTTATGCTCATTTCTTGTCTTTAATGATTTATTCTGGGTTTTATTTTGTTAATTTGATGAAAATGAACAACAATACACACCATGGAAACATTTTTGTTTGGTTCGTGTCGAGTGAGATTTTCACCTAGAAGCCAAAGGTATTGGCACTTTTCATGGAAAAATGTGAAAAATTAAAATTTCTAAAAATGAAATAAATGCCGTCTATACACCTCAAACATTCACTCTATAATGGAAGATTGTTGTTTTTCGCAATATATTTGGAAATTTGGGCTCTTTTATTAACATTAACACTTGCGCTGAGGCATCTTTTATGATCATTTCTTGTCTTTAATGATTTATTCTGGGTTTTATTTTGTTTATTTGATGAAAATGAACAACAATACACACCATGGAAACATTTTTGTTTGATTCGTGTCGAGTGAGATTTTCACCTAGAATCCAAAGGGGGGGGGAATGGCACTTTTCATGGAAAAATGTGAAAAATTAAAATTTCTAAAAATGAAATAAATGCCTTCTATACACCTCAAACATTCACTCTATAATGGAAGATTGTTGTTTTTCGCAATATTTTTGGAAATTTGGGCTCTTTTACTAACAGTAATACTTGCGCTGAGGCATCTTTTATGCTCATTTCTTGTCTTTAATGATTTATTCTGGGTTTTATTTTGTTAATTTGATGAAAATGAACAACAATACACACCATGGAAACATTTTTGTTTGGTTCGTGTCGAGTGAGATTTTCACCTAGAACCCAAAGGGGGGGGTATTCGCACTTTTCATGGAAAAATGTGAAAAATTAAAATTTCTAAAAATGAAATAAATGCCTTCTATACACCTCAAACATTCACTCTATAATGGAAGATTGTTGTTTTTCGCAATATTTTTGGAAATTTGGGCTCTTTTACTAACATTAACACTTGCGCTGAGGCACCTTTTATGCTCATTTCTTGTCTTTAATGATTTTTTCTGGGTTTTATTTTGTTTATTTGAAGAAAATGAACAACAATACACACCATGGAAACATTTTTGTTTGATTCGTGTCGAGTGAGATTTTCACCTAGAACCCAAAGGGGGGGGGTATTGGCACTTTTCATGGAAAAATGTGAAAAATTAAAATTTCTAAAAATGAAATAAATGCCTTCTATACACCTCAAATATTCACTCTATAATGGAAGATTGTTGTTTTTCGCAATATTTTTGGAAATTTGGGCTCTTTTACTAACATTAACACTTGCGCTGAGGCACCTTTTATGCTCATTTCTTGTCTTTAATGATTTTTTCTGGGTTTTATTTTGTTTATTTGAAGAAAATTAACAACAATACACACCATGGAAACATTTTTGTTTGATTCGTGTCGAGTGAGATTTTACCCTAGAACCCAAAGGGGGGGGTATTGGCACTTTTCATGGAAAAATGTGAAAAATTAAAATTTCTAAAAATGAAATAAATGCCTTCTATACACCTCAAACATTCACTCTATAATGGAAGATTGTTGTTTTTCGCAATATTTTTGGAAATTTGGGCTCTTTTACTAACATTAACACTTGCGCTAAGGCATCTTTTATGCTCATTTAGTGTCTTTAATGATTTATTCTGGGTTTTATTTTGTTTATTTGATGAAAATGAACAACAATACACCCCATGGAAACTTTTTTGTTTGATTCGTGACGAGTGAGATTTTCCCCTAGAACCCAAAGGGGGGGGTATTGGCACTTTTCATGGAAAAATGTGAAAAATTAAAATTTCTAAAAATGAAATAAATGCCTTCTATACACCTCAAACATTCACTCTATAATGGAAGATTGTTGTTTTTCGCAATATTTTTGGAAATTTTGGCTCTTTTACTAACATTAACACTTGCGCTGAGGCATCTTTTATGCTCATTTAGTGTCTTTAATGATTTATTCTGGGTTTTATTTTATTTATTTGATGAAAATGAACAACAATACACACCATGGAAACATTTTTGTTTGATTCGTGTCGAGTGAGATTTTCACCTAGAACCCAAAGGGGGTGGTATTGGCACTTTTCATGGAAAAATGTGAAAAATTAAAATTTCTAAAAATTAAATATATGCCTTCTATACACCTCAAACATTCACTCTATAATGGAAGACTGTTGGTTTTCGCAATATTTTTGGAAATTTGGGCTCTTTTACTAACATTAACACTCGCGCTGAGGCATCTTTTATGCTCATTTCTTGTCTTTAATGATTTATTCTGGGTTTTATTTTGTTTATTTGATGAAAATGAACAACAATACACACCATGGAAACATTTTTGTTTGATTCGTGTCGAGTGAGATTTTCACCTAGAATCCAAAGGGGGGGGGAATGGCACTTTTCATGGAAAAATGTGAAAAATTAAAATTTCTAAAAATGAAATAAATGCCTTCTATACACCTCAAACATTCACTCTATAATGGAAGATTGTTGTTTTTCGCAATATTTTTGGAAATTTGGGCTCTTTTACTAACAGTAATACTTGCGCTGAGGCATCTTTTATGCTCATTTCTTGTCTTTAATGATTTATTCTGGGTTTTATTTTGTTAATTTGATGAAAATGAACAACAATACACACCATGGAAACATTTTTGTTTGGTTCGTGTCGAGTGAGATTTTCACCTAGAAGCCAAAGGTATTGGCACTTTTCATGGAAAAATGTGAAAAATTAAAATTTCTAAAAATGAAATAAATGCCGTCTATACACCTCAAACATTCACTGTATAATGGAAGATTGTTGTTTTTCGCAATATTTTTGGAAATTTGGGCTCTTTTATTAACATAAACACTTGCGCTGAGGCATCTTTTATGCTCATTTCTTGTCTTTAATGATTTATTCTGGGTTTTATTTTGTTTATTTGAAGAAAATGAACAACAATACACACCATGGAAACATTTTTGTTTGATTCGTGTCGAGTGAGATTTTCACCTAGAACCCAAAGGGGGGGGTATTCGCACTTTTCATGGAAAAATGTGAAAAATTAAAATTTCTAAAAATGAAATAAATGCCTTCTATACACCTCAAACATTCACTCTATATTGGAAGATTGTTGTTTTTCGCAATATTTTTGGAAATTTGGGCTCTTTTACTAACATTAACACTTGCGCTGAGGCATCTTTTATGCTCATTTCTTGTCTTTAATGATTTTTTCTGGGTTTTATTTTGTTTATTTGAAGAAAATGAACAACAATACACACCATGGAAACATTTTTGTTTGATTCGTGTCGAGTGAGATTTTCACCTAGAACCCAAAGGGGGGGGTATTGGCACTTTTCATGGAAAAATGTGAAAAATTAAAATTTCTAAAAATGAAATAAATGCCTTCTATACACCTCAAATATTCACTCTATAATGGAAGATTGTTGTTTTTCGCTATATTTTTGGAAATTTGGGCTCTTTTACTAACATTAACACTTGCGCTGAGGCACCTTTTATGCTCATTTCTTGTCTTTAATGATTTTTTCTGGGTTTTATTTTGTTTATTTGAAGAAAATTAACAACAATACACACCATGGAAACATTTTTGTTTGATTCGTGTCGAGTGAGATTTTCCCCTAGAACCCAAAGGGGGGGGTATTGGCACTTTTCATGGAAAAATGTGAAACATTAAAATTTCTAAAATGAAATAAATGCCTTCTATACACCTCAAACATTCACTCTATTATGGAAGATTGTTGTTTTTCGCAATATTTTTGGAAATTTGGGCTCTTTTACTAACAGTAACACTTGCGCTGAGGTATCTTTTATGCTGATTTCTTGTCTTTAATGATTTATTCTGGGTTTTATTTTGTTAATTTGATGAAAATGAACAACAATACTGACCATGGAAACATTTTTGTTTGGTTCGTGTCGAGTGAGATTTTCACCTAGAAGCCAAAGGTATTGGCACTTTTCATGGAAAAATGTGAAAAATTAAAATTTCTAAAAATGAAATAAATGCCGTCTATACACCTCAAACATTCACTCTATAATGGAAGATTGTTGTTTTTCGCAATATTTTTGGAAATTTGGGCTCTTTTATTAACATTAACACTTGCGCTGAGGCATCTTTTATGCTCATTTCTTGTCTTTAATGATTTATTCTGGGTTTTATTTTGTTTATTTGAAGAAAGTGAACAACAATACACACCATGGAAACATTTTTGTTTGATTCGTGTCGAGTGAGATTTTCACCTAGAACCCAAAGGAAGGGGTTTTCGCACTTTTCATGGAAAAATGTGAAAAATTAAAATTTCTAAAAATGAAATAAATGCCTTCTTTACACCTCAAACATTCACTCTATAATGGAAGATTGTTGTTTTTCGCAATATTTTTGGAAATTTGGGCTCTTTTACTAACATTAACCCTTGCGCTGAGGCACCTTTTATGCTCATTTCTTGTCTTTAATGATTTTTTCTGGGTTTTATTTTGTTTATTTGAAGAAAATGAACAACAATACACACCATGGAAACATTTTTGTTTGATTCGTGTCGAGTGAGATTTTCACCTAGAACCAAAAGGGGGGGTATTGGCACTTTTCATGGAAAAATGAGAAAAATTAAAATTTCTAAAAATGAAATAAATGCCTTCTATACACCTCAAACATTCACTCTATACTGGAAGATTTATATTTTTCGCAATATTTTTGGAAATTTGGGCTCTTTTACTAACATTAACACTTGCGCTGAGGTATCTTTTATGCTCATTTCTTGTCTTTAATGATTTATTCTGGGTTTTATATTGTTTATTTGATTAAAATGAACAACAATACACACCATGGAAACATTTTTGTTTGATTCGTGTCGAGGGAGATTTTCACCTAGAACCAAAAGGGGGGGGGGTATTCGCACTTTTCATGGAAAAATGTGAAAAATTAAAATTTCTAAAAATGACATAAATGCCTTTTATACACCTCAAACATTCACTCTATAATGGAAGATTGTTGTTTTTCGCAATATTTTTGGAAATTTGGGCTCTTTAACTAACATTAACACTTTCGCTGAGGCATCTTTTATGCTCATTTCTTGTCTTAAATGATTTATTCTGGGTTTTATTTTGTTTATTTGATTAAAATGAACAACAATACACACCATGGAAACATTTTTGTTTGATTCGTGTCGAGTGAGATTTTCACCTAGAACCCATAGGGGGGGGTATTGGCACTTTTCATGGAAAAATGTGAAAAATTAAAATTTCTAAAAATGTAATAAATGCCTTCTATACACCTCAAACATTCACTCTATAATGGAAGATTGTTGTTTTTTGCAATATTTTTGGAAATTTGGGCTCTTTTACTAACATTAACACTTGCGCTGAGGCACCTTTTATTCTCATTTCTTGTTTTTAATGATTTTTTCTGGGTTTTATTTTGTTTATTTGAAGAAAATTAACAACAATACACACCATGGAAACATTTTTGTTTGATTCGTGTCGAGTTAGATTTTCACCTACAACCCAAAGGGGGGGGGTATTGCCACTTTTCATGGAAAAATGCGAAAAATTAAAATTTCAAATAATGAAATAAATGCCTTCTATACACCTCAAACATTCACTCTATAATGGAAGATTGTTGTTTTTCGCAATATTTTTGGAAATTTGGGCTCTTTTATTAACATTAACACTTGCGCTGAGGCATCTTTTATGCTCATTTCTTGTCTTTAATGATTTATTCTGGGTTTTATTTTGTTTATTTGAAGAAAATGAACAACAATACACACCATGGAAACATTTTTGTTTGATTAGGGTCGAGTGAGATTTTCACCTAGAACCCAAAGGGGGGGGTATTGGCACTTTTCATGGAAAAATGTGAAAAATTAAAATTTCTAAAAATGAAATAAATGCCTTCTATACACCTCAAACATTCACTCTATAATGGAAGATTGTTGTTTTTCGCTATATTTTTGGAAATTTGGGCTCTTTTACTAACATTAACACTTGCGCTGAGGCATCTTTTATGCTCATTTCTTGTCTTTAATGATTTATTCTGGGTTTTATTTTGTTTATTTGATGAAAATGAACAACAATACACCCCATGGAAACATTTTTGTTTGATTCGTGTCGAGTGAGATTTTCCCCTAGAACCCAAAGGGGGGGGTATTGGCACTTTTCATGGAAAAATGTGAAAAATTAATATTTCTAAAATTGAAATAAATGCCTTCTATACACCTCAAACATTCACTCTATAATGGAAGATTGTTGTTTTTCGCAATATTTTTGGAAATTTGGGCTCTTTTACTAACATTAACACTTGCGCTGAGGCATCTTTTATGCTCATTTAGTGTCTTTAATGATTTATTCTGGGTTTTATTTTGTTTATTTGATGAAAATGAACAACAATACACACCATGGAAACATTTTTGTTTGGTTCGTGTCGAGTGAGATTTTCACCTAGAACCCAAAGGGGGGGGTATTGGAACTTTTCATGGAAAAATGTGAAAATTAAAATTTCTAAAAATGAAATAAATGCCTTCTATACACCTCAAACATTCACTCTATAATGGAAGATTGTTGTTTTTCGCAATATTTTTGATATTTGGGCTCTTTTACTAACATTAACACTCGCGCTGAGGCATCTTTTATGCTCATTTCTTGTCTTTAATGATTTATTCTGGATTTAATTTTGTTTATTTGATGAAAATAAAAAACAATACACACCATGGAAACATTTTTTTTTGATTCGTGTCGAGTGAGATTTTCACCTAGAAGCCAAAGGGGGGGGTATTGGCACTTTTCATGGAAAAATTTGAAAAATTAAAATTTCTAAAAATGAAATAAATGCCTTCTATACACCTCAAACATTCACTCTATAATGGAAGATTGTTGTTTTTCGCAATATTTTTGGAAATTTGGGCTCTTTTACTAACATTAACACTTGCGCTGAGGCATCTTTTATGCTCATTTCTTGTCTTTAATGATTTATTCTGGGTTTAATTTTGTTTATTTGATGAAAATGAACAACAATACACCCCATGGAAACGTTTTTGTTTGATTCGTGTCGAGTGAGATTTTCACCTAGAACCCAAAGGAAGGGGTTTTCGCACTTTTCATGGAAAAATGTGAAAAATTAAAATTTCTAAAAATTAAATATATGCCTTCTATACACCTCAAACATTCACTCTATAATGGAAGATTGTTGTTTTTCCCAATATTTTTGGAAATTTGGGCTCTTTTACTAACATTAACACTTGCGCTGAGGCATCTTTTATGCTCATTTAGTGTCTTTAATGATTTATTCTGGGTTTAATTTTGTTTATTTGATGAAAATGAACAACAATACACACCATTGAAACATTTTTGTTTGATTCGTGTCGAGTGAGATTTTCACCTAGAAATCAAAGGGGGGGGGTATTGGAACTTTTCATGGAAAAATGTGAAAAATTAAAATTTCTAAAAATGAAATAAATGCCTTCTATACACCTCAAACATTCACTCTTTAATGGAAGATTGTTGTTTTTCGCAATATTTTTGGAAATTTGGGCTCTTTTACTAAGATTAACACTTGCGCTGAGGCATCTTTTATGCTCATTTCTTGTTTTTAATGATTTATTCTGGGTTTTATTTTGTTTATTTGATGAAAATGAACAACAATACACCCCATGGAAACATTTTTGTTTGATTCGTGTCGAGTGAGATTTTCCCCTAGAACCCAAAGGGGGGGTATTGGCACTTTCCATGGAAAAATGTGAAAAATTAAAATTTCTAAAAATGAAATAAATGCCTTCTATACACCTCAAACATTCACTCTATAATGGAAGACTGTTTTTTTTCGCAATATTTTTGGAAATTTGGGCTCTTTTACTAACATTAACACTCGCGCTGAGGCATCTTTTATGCTCATTTCTTGTCTTTAATGATTTATTCTGGGTTTTATTTTGTTTATTTGATGAAAATGAACAACAATACACACCATGGAAACATTTTTGTTTGATTCGTGTCGAGTGAGATTTTCACCTAGAACCCAAAGGGGGGGGTATAGGCACTTTTCATGGAAAAATGTGAAAAATTAAAATTTCTCTAAATGAAATAAATGCCTTCTATACACCTCAAACATTCACTCTATAATGGAAGATTGTTGTTTTTCGCAATATTTTTGGAAATTTGTGCTCTTTTACTAACATTAACACTTGCGCTGAGGCATCTTTTATGCTCATTTCTTGTATTTAATGATTTATTCTGGGTTTTATTTTGTTTATTTGATGAAAATGAACAACAATACACCCCATGGAAACATTTTTGTTTGATTCGTGTCGAGTGAGATTTTCCCCTAGAACCCAAAGGGGGGGGTATTGGCACTTTCCATGGAAAAATGTGAAAAAATAAAATTTCTAAAAATGAAATAAATGCCTTCTATACACCTCAAACGTTCACTCTTTAATGGAAGATTGTTGTTTTTCGCAATATTTTTGGAAATTTGGGCTCTTTTACTAATATTAACACTTGCGCTGAGGCATCTTTTATGCTCATTTAGTGTCTTTAATGATTTATTCTGGGTTTTATTTTGTTAATTTGATGAAAATGAACAACAATACTGACCATGGAAACATTTTTGTTTGGTTCGTGTCGAGTGAGATTTTCACCTAGAAGCCAAAGGTATTGGCACTTTTCATGGAAAAATGTGTAAATTAAAATTTCTAAAAATGAAATAAATGCCGTCTATACACCTCAAACATTCACTCTATAATGGAAGATTGTTGTTTTTCGCAATATTTTTGGAAATTTGGGCTCTTTTATTAACATTAACACTTGCGCTGAGGCATCTTTTATGCTCATTTCTTGTCTTTAATGATTTATTCTGGGTTTTATTTTGTGTTTTTGATGAAAATGAACAACAATACACACCATGGAAACATTTTTGTTTGATTCGTGTCGAGTGAGATTTTCACCTAGAATCCAAAGGGGGGGGAATGGCACTTTTCATGGAAAAATGTGAAAAATTAAAATTTCTAAAAATGAAATAAATGCCTTCTATACACCTCAAACATTCACTCTATAATGGAAGATTGTTGTTTTTCGCAATATTTTTGGAAATTTGGGCTCTTTACTAGCAGTAACACTTGCGCTGAGGCATCTTTTATGCTCATTTCTTGTCTTTAATGATTTATTCTGGGTTTTATTTTGTTAATTTGATGAAAATGAACAACAATACACACCATGGAAACAATTTTGTTTGGTTCGTGTCGAGTGAGATTTTCACCTAGAAGCCAAAGGTATTGGCACTTTTCATGGAAAAATGTGAAAAATTAAAATTTCTAAAAATGAAATATGTGCCGTCTATACACCTCAAACATTCACTCTATAATGGAAGATTGTACACCTCAAACATTCACTCTATAATGGAAGATTGTTGTTTTTCGCAATATTTTTGGAAATTTGGGCTCTTTTACTAACATTAACACTTGCGCTGAGGCATCTTTTATGCTCATTTCTTGTCTTTAATGATTTTTTCTGGGTTTTATTTTGTTTATTTGAAGAAAATGAACAACAATACACACCATGGAAACATTTTTGTTTGATTCGTGTCGAGTGAGATTTTCACCTAGAACCCAAAGGGGGGGGTATTGGCACTTTTCATGGAAAAATGTGAAAAATTAAAATTTCTAAAAATGAAATAAATGCCTTCTATACACCTCAAATATTCACTCTATAATGGAAGATTGTTGTTTTTCGCTATATTTTTGGAAATTTGGGCTCTTTTACTAACATTAACACTTGCGCTGAGGCACCTTTTATGCTCATTTCTTGTCTTTAATGATTTTTTCTGGGTTTTATTTTGTTTATTTGAAGAAAATTAACAACAATACACACCATGGAAACATTTTTGTTTGATTCGTGTCGAGTGAGATTTTCCCCTAGAACCCAAAGGGGGGGGTATTGGCACTTTTCATGGAAAAATGTGAAACATTAAAATTTCTAAAAATGAAATAAATGCCTTCTATACACCTCAAACATTCACTCTATTATGGAAGATTGTTGTTTTTCGCAATATTTTTGGAAATTTGGGCTCTTTTACTAACAGTAACACTTGCGCTGAGGTATCTTTTATGCTGATTTCTTGTCTTTAATGATTTATTCTGGGTTTTATTTTGTTAATTTGATGAAAATGAACAACAATACTGACCATGGAAACATTTTTGTTTGGTTCGTGTCGAGTGAGATTTTCACCTAGAAGCCAAAGGTATTGGCACTTTTCATGGAAAAATGTGAAAAATTAAAATTTCTAAAAATGAAATAAATGCCGTCTATACACCTCAAACATTCACTCTATAATGGAAGATTGTTGTTTTTCGCAATATTTTTGGAAATTTGGGCTCTTTTATTAACATTAACACTTGCGCTGAGGCATCTTTTATGCTCATTTCTTGTCTTTAATGATTTATTCTGGGTTTTATTTTGTTTATTTGAAGAAAGTGAACAACAATACACACCATGGAAACATTTTTGTTTGATTCGTGTCGAGTGAGATTTTCACCTAGAACCCAAAGGAAGGGGTTTTCGCACTTTTCATGGAAAAATGTGAAAAATTAAAATTTCTAAAAATGAAATAAATGCCTTCTTTACACCTCAAACATTCACTCTATAATGGAAGATTGTTGTTTTTCGCAATATTTTTGGAAATTTGGGCTCTTTTACTAACATTAACCCTTGCGCTGAGGCACCTTTTATGCTCATTTCTTGTCTTTAATGATTTTTTCTGGGTTTTATTTTGTTTATTTGAAGAAAATGAACAACAATACACACCATGGAAACATTTTTGTTTGATTCGTGTCGAGTGAGATTTTCACCTAGAACCCAAAGGGGGGGTATTGGCACTTTTCATGGAAAAATGAGAAAAATTAAAATTTCTAAAAATGAAATAAATGCCTTCTATACACCTCAAACATTCACTCTATACTGGAAGATTTATATTTTTCGCAATATTTTTGGAAATTTGGGCTCTTTTACTAACATTAACACTTGCGCTGAGGTATCTTTTATGCTCATTTCTTGTCTTTAATGATTTATTCTGGGTTTTATATTGTTTATTTGATTAAAATGAACAACAATACACACCATGGAAACATTTTTGTTTGATTCGTGTCGAGGGAGATTTTCACCTAGAACCAAAAGGGGGGGGGGTATTCGCACTTTTCATGGAAAAATGTGAAAAATTAAAATTTCTAAAAATGACATAAATGCCTTTTATACACCTCAAACATTCACTCTATAATGGAAGATTGTTGTTTTTCGCAATATTTTTGGAAATTTGGGCTCTTTAACTAACATTAACACTTTCGCTGAGGCATCTTTTATGCTCATTTCTTGTCTTAAATGATTTATTCTGGGTTTTATTTTGTTTATTTGATTAAAATGAACAACAATACACACCATGGAAACATTTTTGTTTGATTCGTGTCGAGTGAGATTTTCACCTAGAACCCATAGGGGGGGGTATTGGCACTTTTCATGGAAAAATGTGAAAAATTAAAATTTCTAAAAATGTAATAAATGCCTTCTATACACCTCAAACATTCACTCTATAATGGAAGATTGTTGTTTTTTGCAATATTTTTGGAAATTTGGGCTCTTTTACTAACATTAACACTTGCGCTGAGGCACCTTTTATTCTCATTTCTTGTTTTTAATGATTTTTTCTGGGTTTTATTTTGTTTATTTGAAGAAAATTAACAACAATACACACCATGGAAACATTTTTGTTTGATTCGTGTCGAGTTAGATTTTCACCTACAACCCAAAGGGGGGGGGTATTGCCACTTTTCATGGAAAAATGCGAAAAATTAAAATTTCAAATAATGAAATAAATGCCTTCTATACACCTCAAACATTCACTCTATAATGGAAGATTGTTGTTTTTCGCAATATTTTTGGAAATTTGGGCTCTTTTATTAACATTAACACTTGCGCTGAGGCATCTTTTATGCTCATTTCTTGTCTTTAATGATTTATTCTGGGTTTTATTTTGTTTATTTGAAGAAAATGAACAACAATACACACCATGGAAACATTTTTGTTTGATTAGGGTCGAGTGAGATTTTCACCTAGAACCCAAAGGGGGGGGTATTGGCACTTTTCATGGAAAAATGTGAAAAATTAAAATTTCTAAAAATGAAATAAATGCCTTCTATACACCTCAAACATTCACTCTATAATGGAAGATTGTTGTTTTTCGCTATATTTTTGGAAATTTGGGCTCTTTTACTAACATTAACACTTGCGCTGAGGCATCTTTTATGCTCATTTCTTGTCTTTAATGATTTATTCTGGGTTTTATTTTGTTTATTTGATGAAAATGAACAACAATACACCCCATGGAAACATTTTTGTTTGATTCGTGTCGAGTGAGATTTTCCCCTAGAACCCAAAGGGGGGGGTATTGGCACTTTTCATGGAAAAATGTGAAAAATTAATATTTCTAAAATTGAAATAAATGCCTTCTATACACCTCAAACATTCACTCTATAATGGAAGATTGTTGTTTTTCGCAATATTTTTGGAAATTTGGGCTCTTTTACTAACATTAACACTTGCGCTGAGGCATCTTTTATGCTCATTTAGTGTCTTTAATGATTTATTCTGGGTTTTATTTTGTTTATTTGATGAAAATGAACAACAATACACACCATGGAAACATTTTTGTTTGGTTCGTGTCGAGTGAGATTTTCACCTAGAACCCAAAGGGGGGGGTATTGGAACTTTTCATGGAAAAATGTGAAAATTAAAATTTCTAAAAATGAAATAAATGCCTTCTATACACCTCAAACATTCACTCTATAATGGAAGATTGTTGTTTTTCGCAATATTTTTGATATTTGGGCTCTTTTACTAACATTAACACTCGCGCTGAGGCATCTTTTATGCTCATTTCTTGTCTTTAATGATTTATTCTGGATTTAATTTTGTTTATTTGATGAAAATAAAAAACAATACACACCATGGAAACATTTTTTTTTGATTCGTGTCGAGTGAGATTTTCACCTAGAAGCCAAAGGGGGGGGTATTGGCACTTTTCATGGAAAAATTTGAAAAATTAAAATTTCTAAAAATGAAATAAATGCCTTCTATACACCTCAAACATTCACTCTATAATGGAAGATTGTTGTTTTTCGCAATATTTTTGGAAATTTGGGCTCTTTTACTAACATTAACACTTGCGCTGAGGCATCTTTTATGCTCATTTCTTGTCTTTAATGATTTATTCTGGGTTTAATTTTGTTTATTTGATGAAAATGAACAACAATACACCCCATGGAAACGTTTTTGTTTGATTCGTGTCGAGTGAGATTTTCACCTAGAACCCAAAGGAAGGGGTTTTCGCACTTTTCATGGAAAAATGTGAAAAATTAAAATTTCTAAAAATTAAATATATGCCTTCTATACACCTCAAACATTCACTCTATAATGGAAGATTGTTGTTTTTCCCAATATTTTTGGAAATTTGGGCTCTTTTACTAACATTAACACTTGCGCTGAGGCATCTTTTATGCTCATTTAGTGTCTTTAATGATTTATTCTGGGTTTAATTTTGTTTATTTGATGAAAATGAACAACAATACACACCATTGAAACATTTTTGTTTGATTCGTGTCGAGTGAGATTTTCACCTAGAAATCAAAGGGGGGGGGTATTGGAACTTTTCATGGAAAAATGTGAAAAATTAAAATTTCTAAAAATGAAATAAATGCCTTCTATACACCTCAAACATTCACTCTTTAATGGAAGATTGTTGTTTTTCGCAATATTTTTGGAAATTTGGGCTCTTTTACTAAGATTAACACTTGCGCTGAGGCATCTTTTATGCTCATTTCTTGTTTTTAATGATTTATTCTGGGTTTTATTTTGTTTATTTGATGAAAATGAACAACAATACACCCCATGGAAACATTTTTGTTTGATTCGTGTCGAGTGAGATTTTCCCCTAGAACCCAAAGGGGGGGTATTGGCACTTTCCATGGAAAAATGTGAAAAATTAAAATTTCTAAAAATGAAATAAATGCCTTCTATACACCTCAAACATTCACTCTATAATGGAAGACTGTTTTTTTTCGCAATATTTTTGGAAATTTGGGCTCTTTTACTAACATTAACACTCGCGCTGAGGCATCTTTTATGCTCATTTCTTGTCTTTAATGATTTATTCTGGGTTTTATTTTGTTTATTTGATGAAAATGAACAACAATACACACCATGGAAACATTTTTGTTTGATTCGTGTCGAGTGAGATTTTCACCTAGAACCCAAAGGGGGGGGTATAGGCACTTTTCATGGAAAAATGTGAAAAATTAAAATTTCTCTAAATGAAATAAATGCCTTCTATACACCTCAAACATTCACTCTATAATGGAAGATTGTTGTTTTTCGCAATATTTTTGGAAATTTGTGCTCTTTTACTAACATTAACACTTGCGCTGAGGCATCTTTTATGCTCATTTCTTGTATTTAATGATTTATTCTGGGTTTTATTTTGTTTATTTGATGAAAATGAACAACAATACACCCCATGGAAACATTTTTGTTTGATTCGTGTCGAGTGAGATTTTCCCCTAGAACCCAAAGGGGGGGGTATTGGCACTTTCCATGGAAAAATGTGAAAAAATAAAATTTCTAAAAATGAAATAAATGCCTTCTATACACCTCAAACGTTCACTCTTTAATGGAAGATTGTTGTTTTTCGCAATATTTTTGGAAATTTGGGCTCTTTTACTAATATTAACACTTGCGCTGAGGCATCTTTTATGCTCATTTAGTGTCTTTAATGATTTATTCTGGGTTTTATTTTGTTAATTTGATGAAAATGAACAACAATACTGACCATGGAAACATTTTTGTTTGGTTCGTGTCGAGTGAGATTTTCACCTAGAAGCCAAAGGTATTGGCACTTTTCATGGAAAAATGTGTAAATTAAAATTTCTAAAAATGAAATAAATGCCGTCTATACACCTCAAACATTCACTCTATAATGGAAGATTGTTGTTTTTCGCAATATTTTTGGAAATTTGGGCTCTTTTATTAACATTAACACTTGCGCTGAGGCATCTTTTATGCTCATTTCTTGTCTTTAATGATTTATTCTGGGTTTTATTTTGTGTTTTTGATGAAAATGAACAACAATACACACCATGGAAACATTTTTGTTTGATTCGTGTCGAGTGAGATTTTCACCTAGAATCCAAAGGGGGGGGAATGGCACTTTTCATGGAAAAATGTGAAAAATTAAAATTTCTAAAAATGAAATAAATGCCTTCTATACACCTCAAACATTCACTCTATAATGGAAGATTGTTGTTTTTCGCAATATTTTTGGAAATTTGGGCTCTTTACTAGCAGTAACACTTGCGCTGAGGCATCTTTTATGCTCATTTCTTGTCTTTAATGATTTATTCTGGGTTTTATTTTGTTAATTTGATGAAAATGAACAACAATACACACCATGGAAACAATTTTGTTTGGTTCGTGTCGAGTGAGATTTTCACCTAGAAGCCAAAGGTATTGGCACTTTTCATGGAAAAATGTGAAAAATTAAAATTTCTAAAAATGAAATATGTGCCGTCTATACACCTCAAACATTCACTCTATAATGGAAGATTGTACACCTCAAACATTCACTCTATAATGGAAGATTGTTGTTTTTCGCAATATTTTTGGAAATTTGGGCTCTTTTACTAACATTAACACTTGCGCTGAGGCACCTTTTATGCTCATTTCTTGTCTTTATTGATTTTTTCTGGGTTTTATTTTGTTTATTTGAAGAAAATGAACAACAATACACACCATGGAAACATTTTTGTTTGATTCGTGTCGAGTGAGATTTTCACCTAGAACCCAAAGGGGGGGGTATTGGCAATTTTCATGGAAAAATGTGAAAAATTAAAATTTCTAAAAATGAAATAAATGCCTTCTATACACCTCAAATATTCACTCTATAATGGAAGATTGTTGTTTTTCGCAATATTTTTGGAAATTTGGGCTCTTTTACTAACATTAACACTTGCGCTGAGGCACCTTTTATGCTCATTTCTTGTCTTTAATGATTTATTCTGGGTTTTATTTTGTTTATTTGATGAAAATGAACAACAATACACACCATGGAAACATTTTGTTTGATTCGTGTCGAGTGAGATTTTCCCCTAGAACCCAAAGGGGGGGGTAATGGCACTTTTCATGGAAAAATGTGAAAAATTAAAATTTCTAAAAATGAAATAAATGCCTTCTATACACCTCAAACATTCACTCTATAATGGAAGATTGTTGTTTTTCGCAATATTTTTGGAAATTTCGGCTCTTTTACTAACATTAACACTCGCGCTGAGGCATCTTTTATGCTCATTTCTTGTCTTTAATGATTTATTCTGGGTTTTATTTTGTTTATTTGATGAAAATTAACAACAATACACACCATGGAAACATTTTTGTTTGATTCGTGTCGAGTGAGATTTTCACCTAGAACCCAAAGGGGGGGGTATTGGAACTTTTCATGGAAAAATGTGAAAAATTAAAATTTCTAAAAATGAAATAAATGCCTTCTATACACCTCAAACATTCACTCTATAATGGAAGACTGTTGTTTTTCGCAATATTTTTGGAAATTTGGGCTCTTTTACTAACATTAACACTCGCGCTGAGGCATCTTTTATGCTCATTTCTTATCTTTAATGATTTATTCTGGGTTTTATTTTGTTTATTTGATGAAAATGAAAAACAATACACACCATGGAAACATTTTTGTTTGATTCGTGTCGAGTGAGATTTTCACCTAGAACCCAAAGGTATTGGAACTTTTCATTGAAAAATGTGAAAAATTAAAATTTCTAAAAATGAAATAAATGCCTTCTATACACCTCAAACATTCACTCTATAATGGAAGACTGTTGTTTTTCGCAATATTTTTGGAAATTTGGGCTGTTTTACTAACATTAACACTCGCGCTGAGGCATCTTTTATGCTCATTTCTTGTATTTAATGATTTATTCTGGGTTTTATTTTGTTTATTTGATGAAAATGAACAACAATACACACCATGGAAACATTTTTGTTTGATTCGTGTCGAGTGAGATTTTCACCTAGAAGCCAAAGGGGGGGGTATTGGCACTTTTCATGGAAAAATTTGAAAAATTAAAATTTCTAAAAATGAAATAAATGCCTTCTATACACCTCAAACATTCACTCTATAATGGAAGATTGTTGTTTTTCGCAATATTTTTGGAAATTTGGGCTCTTTTACTAACATTAACACTTGCGCTGAGGCATCTTTTATGCTCATTTCTTGTCTTTAATGATTTATTCTGGGTTTAGTTTTGTTTATTTGATGAAAATGAACAACAATACACCCCATGGAAACGTTTTTGTTTGATTCGTGTCGAGTGAGATTTTCACCTAGAACCCAAAGGAAGGGGTTTTCGCACTTTTCATGGAAAAATGTGAAAAATTAAAATTTCTAAAAATTAAATATATGCCTTCTATACACCTCAAACATTCACTCTATAATGGAAGATTGTTGTTTTTCCCAATATTTTTGGAAATTTGGGCTCTTTTACTAACATTAACACTTGCGCTGAGGCATCTTTTATGCTCATTTAGTGTCTTTAATGATTTATTCTGGGTTTAATTTTGTTTATTTGATGAAAATGAACAACAATACACACCATTGAAACATTTTTGTTTGATTCGTGTCGAGTGAGATTTTCACCTAGAAATCAAAGGGGGGGGGTATTGGAACTTTTCATGGAAAAATGTGAAAAATTAAAATTTCTAAAAATGAAATAAATGCCTTCTATACACCTCAAACATTCACTCTTTAATGGAAGATTGTTGTTTTTCGCAATATTTTTGGAAATTTGGGCTCTTTTACTAAGATTAACACTTGCGCTGAGGCATCTTTTATGCTCATTTCTTGTTTTTAATGATTTATTCTGGGTTTTATTTTGTTTATTTGATGAAAGTGAACAACAATACACCCCATGGAAACATTTTTGTTTGATTCGTGTCGAGTGAGATTTTCCCCTAGAACCCAAAGGGGGGGTATTGGCACTTTCCATGGAAAAATGTGAAAAATTAAAATTTCTAAAAATGAAATAAATGCCTTCTATACACCTCAAACATTCACTCTATAATGGAAGACTGTTTTTTTTCGCAATATTTTTGGAAATTTGGGCTCTTTTACTAACATTAACACTCGCGCTGAGGCATCTTTTATGCTCATTTCTTGTCTTTAATGATTTATTCTGGGTTTTATTTTGTTTATTTGATGAAAATGAACAACAATACACACCATGGAAACATTTTTGTTTGATTCGTGTCGAGTGAGATTTTCACCTAGAACCCAAAGGGGGGGGTATAGGCACTTTTCATGGAAAAATGTGAAAAATTAAAATTTCTCTAAATGAAATAAATGCCTTCTATACACCTCAAACATTCACTCTATAATGGAAGATTGTTGTTTTTCGCAATATTTTTGGAAATTTGGGCTCTTTTACTAACATTAACACTTGCGCTGAGGCACCTTTTATGCTCATTTCTTGTCTTTATTGATTTTTTCTGGGTTTTATTTTGTTTATTTGAAGAAAATGAACAACAATACACACCATGGAAACATTTTTGTTTGATTCGTGTCGAGTGAGATTTTCACCTAGAACCCAAAGGGGGGGGGTATTGGCAATTTTCATGGAAAAATGTGAAAAATTAAAATTTCTAAAAATGAAATAAATGCCTTCTATACACCTCAAATATTCACTCTATAATGGAAGATTGTTGTTTTTCGCAATATTTTTGGAAATTTGGGCTCTTTTACTAACATAAACACTTGCGCTGAGGCACCTTTTATGCTCATTTCTTGTCTTTAATGATTTATTCTGGGTTTTATTTTGTTTATTTGATGAAAATGAACAACAATACACACCATGGAAACATTTTGTTTGATTCGTGTCGAGTGAGATTTTCCCCTAGAACCCAAAGGGGGGGGTAATGGCACTTTTCATGGAAAAATGTGAAAAATTAAAATTTCTAAAAATGAAATAAATGCCTTCTATACACCTCAAACATTCACTCTATAATGGAAGATTGTTGTTTTTCACAATATTTTTGGAAATTTCGGCTCTTTTACTAACATTAACACTCGCGCTGAGGCATCTTTTATGCTCATTTCTTGTCTTTAATGATTTATTCTGCGTTTTATTTTGTTTATTTGATGAAAATTAACAACAATACACACCATGGAAAAAATTTTTTTTGATTCGTGTCGAGTGAGATTTTCACCTAGAACCCAAAGGGGGGGGTATTGGAACTTTTCATGGAAAAATGTGAAAAATTAAAATTTCTAAAAATGAAATAAATGCCTTCTATACACCTCAAACATTCACTCTATAATGGAAGACTGTTGTTTTTCGCAATATTTTTGGAAATTTGGGCTCTTTTACTAACATTAACACTCGCGCTGAGGCATCTTTTATGCTCATTTCTTATCTTTAATGATTTATTCTGGGTTTTATTTTGTTTATTTGATGAAAATGAAAAACAATACACACCATGGAAACATTTTTGTTTGATTCGTGTCGAGTGAGATTTTCACCTAGAACCCAAAGGTATTGGAACTTTTCATTGAAAAATGTGAAAAATTAAAATTTCTAAAAATGAAATAAATGCCTTCTATACACCTCAAACATTCACTCTATAATGGAAGACTGTTGTTTTTCGCAATATTTTTGGAAATTTGGGCTGTTTTACTAACATTAACACTCGCGCTGAGGCATCTTTTATGCTCATTTCTTGTATTTAATGATTTATTCTGGGTTTTATTTTGTTTATTTGATGAAAATGAACAACAATACACACCATGGAAACATTTTTGTTTGATTCGTGTCGAGTGAGATTTTCACCTAGAATCCAAAGGGGGGGGAATGGCACTTTTCATGGAAAAATGTGAAAAATTAAAATTTCTAAAAATGAAATAAATGCCTTCTATACACCTCAAACATTCACTCTATAATGGAAGATTGTTGTTTTTCGCAATATTTTTGGAAATTTGGGCTCTTTTACTAACAGTAACACTTGCGCTGAGGCATCTTTTATGCTCATTTCTTGTCTTTAATGATTTATTCTGGGTTTTATTTTGTTAATTTGATGAAAATGAACAACAATACTGACCATGGAAACATTTTTGTTTGGTTCGTGTCGAGTGAGATTTTCACCTAGAAGCCAAAGGTATTGGCACTTTTCATGGAAAAATGTGAAAAATTAAAATTTCTAAAAATGAAATAAATGCCGTCTATACACCTCAAACATTCACTCTATAATGGAAGATTGTTGTTTTTCGCAATATTTTTGGAAATTTGGGCTCTTTTATTAACATTAACACTTGCGCTGAGGCATCTTTTATGCTCATTTCTTGTCTTTAATGATTTATTCTGGGTTTTATTTTGTTTATTTGTAGAAAATGAACAACAATACACACCATGGAAACATTTTTGTTTGATTCGTGTCGAGTGAGATTTTCACCTAGAACCCAAAGGGGGGGGTATTCGCACTTTTCATGGAAAAATGTGAAAAATTAAAATTTCTAAAAATGAAATAAATGCCTTCTATACACCTCAAACATTCACTCTATAATGGAAGATTGTTGTTTTTCGCAATATTTTTGGAAATTTGGGCTCTTTTACTAACATTAACACTCGCGCTGAGGCACCTTTTATGCTCATTTCTTGTCTTTAATGATTTATTCTGGGTTTTATTTTGTTTATTTGATGAAAATGAACACCAATACACACCATGGAAACATGTTTGTTTGATTCGTGTCGAGTGAGATTTTCACCTAGAACCCAAAGGGGGGGGTATTGGCACTTTTCATGGAAAAATGAGAAAAATTAAAATTTCTAAAAATGAAAAAAATGCCTTCTATACACCTCAAACATTCACTCTATACTGGAAGATTTATATTTTTCGCAATATTTTTGGAAATTTGGGCTCTTTTACTAACATTAACACTTTCGCTGAGGCATCTTTTATGCTCATTTCTTGTCTTTATTGATTTATTCTGGGTTTTAATTTGTTTATTTGATGAAAATGAACAACAATACACACCATAGAAACATTTTCGTTTGATTTGTGTCGAGTGAGAATTTCACTTAGAACCCAAAGGTATTGGCACTTTTAATGGAAAAATGTGAAAAATTAAAATTTCTAAAAATGAAATAAATGCCTTCTATACACCTCAAACATTCACTCTATAATGGAAGATTGTTGTTTTTCGCAATATTTTTGAAATTTGGGCTCTTTTACTAACATTAACACTTGCGCTGAGGCACCTTTTATGCTCATTTCTTGTCTTTAATGATTTTTTCTGGGTTTTATTTTGTTTATTTGAAGAAAATTAACAACAATACACACCATGGAAACATTTTTGTTTGATTCGTGTCGAGTTAGATTTTCACCTACAACCCAAAGGGGGGGGTATTGCCACTTTTCATGGAAAAATGCGAAAAATTAAAATTTCTAATAATGAAATAAATGCCTTCTATACACCTCAAACATTCACTCTATAATGGAAGATTGTTGTTTTTCGCAATATTTTTGGAAATTTGGGCTCTTTTATTAACATTAACTCTTGCGCTGAGGCATCTTTTATGCTCATTTCTTGTCTTTAATGATTTATTCTGGGTTTTATTTTGTTTATTTGAAGAAAATGAACAACAATACACACCATGGAAACATTTTTGTATGATTCGTGTCGAGTGAGATTTTCACCTAGAACCCAAAGGGGGGGGTATTGGCACTTTTCATGGAAAAATGTGAAAAATAAAATTTCTAAAAATGAAATAAATGCCTCCTATACACCTCAAACATTCACTCTATAATGGAAGATTGTTGTTTTTTCGCAATATTTTTGGAAATTTGGGCTCTTTTACTAACATTAACACTTGCGCTTAGGCATCTTTTATGCTCATTTAGTGTCTTTAATGATTTATTCTGGGTTTTATTTTGTTTATTTGATGAAAATGAACAACAATACAACCCATGGAAACATTTTTGTTTGATTCGTGTCAAGTGAGATTTTCCCCTAGAACCCAAAGGGGGGGGTATTGGCACTTTTCATGGAAAAATGTGAAAAATTAAAATTTCTAAAAATGAAATAAATGCCTTCTATACACCTCAAACATTCACTCTATAATGGAAGATTGTTGTTTTTCGCAATATTTTTGGAAATTTGGGCTCTTTTACTAACATTAACACTTGCGCTGAGGCATCTTTTATGCTCATTTAGTGTCTTTAATGATTTATTCTGGGTTTTATTTTGTTTATTTGATGAAAATGAACAACAATACACACCATGGAAACATTTTTGTTTGATTCGTGTCGAGTGAGATTTTCACCTAGAACCCAAAGGGGGGGGTATTGGAACTTTTCATGGAAAAATGTGAAAAATTAAAATTTCTAAAAATGAAATAAATGCCTTCTATACACCTCAAACATTCACTCTATAATGGAAGACTGTTGTTTTTCGCAATATTTTTGGAAATTTGGGCTCTTTTACTAACAGTAACGCTTGCGCTGAGGCATCTTTTATGCTCATTTCTTGTCTTTAATGATTTATTATGGGTTTTATTTTATTAATTTGATGAAAATGAACAACAATACTGACCATGGAAACATTTTTGTTTGGTTCGTGTCGAGTGAGATTTTCACCTAGAAGCCAAAGGTATTGGCACTTTTCATGGAAAAATGAGAAAAATTAAAATTTCTAAAAATGAAATAAATGCCGTCTATACACCTCAAACATTCAATCTATAATGGAAGATTGTTGTTTTTCGCAATATTTTTGGAAATTTGGGCTCTTTTATTAACATTAACAATTGCGCTGAGGCATCTTTTATGCTCATTTCTTGTCTTTAATGATTTAGTCTGGGTTTTATTTTGTTAATTTGATGAAAATGAACAACAATACTGACCATGGAAACATTTTTGTTTGATTCGTGTCGAGTGAGATTTTCACCTAGAACCCATAGGGGGGGGTATTGGCACTTTTCATGGAAAAATGTGAGAAATTAAAATTTCTAAAAATGAAATAAATGCCTTCTATACACCTCAAACATTCACTCTATAATGGAAGATTGTTGTTTTTCGCAATATTTTTGGAAATTTGGGCTCTTTTACTAACATTAACACTTGCGCTGAGGCATCTTTTATGCTCATTTCTTGTATTTAATGATTTATTCTGGGTTTTATTTTGTTTATTTGATGAAAATGAACAACAATACACACCATGGAAACATTTTTGTTTGATTCGTGTCGAGTGAGATTTTCACCTAGAATCCAAAGGGGGGGGGGGGGGAATGGCACTTTTCATGGAAAAATGTGAAAAATTAAAATTTCTAAAAATGAAATAAATGCCTTCTATACACCTCAAACATTCACTCTATAATGGAAGATTGTTGTTTTTCGCAATATTTTTGGAAATTTGGGCTCTTTTACTAACAGTTACACTTGCGCTGAGGCATCTTTTATGCTCATTTCTTGTCTTTAATGATTTATTCTTGGTTTTATTTTGTTAATTTGATGAAAATGAACAACAATACTGACCATGGAACATTTTTGTTTGGTTCGTGTCGAGTGAGATTTTCACCTAGAAGCCAAAGGTATTGGCACTTTTCATGGAAAAATGTGTAAATTAAAATTTCTAAAAATGAAATAAATGCCGTCTATACACCTCAAACATTCACTCTATAATGGAAGATTGTTGTTTTCCAAATATTTTTGGAAATTTGGGCTCTTTTATTAACATTAACACTTGCGCTGAGGCATCTTTTATGCTCATTTCTTGTCTTTAATGATTTATTCTGGGTTTTATTTTGTGTTTTTGATGAAAATGAACAACAATACACACCATGGAAACATTTTTGTTTGATTCGTGTCGAGTGAGATTTTCACCTAGAATCCAAAGGGGGGGGGAATGGCACTTTTCATGGAAAAATGTGAAAAATTAAAATTTCTAAAAATGAAATAAATGCCTTCTATACACCTCAAACATTCACTCTATAATGGAAGATTGTTGTTTTTCGCAATATTTTTGGAAATTTGGGCTCTTTACTAGCAGTAACACTTGCGCTGAGGCATCTTTTATGCTCATTTCTTGTCTTTAATGATTTATTCTGGGTTTTATTTTGTTAATTTGATGAAAATGAACAACAATACACACCATGGAAACAATTTTGTTTGGTTCGTGTCGAGTGAGATTTTCACCTAGAAGCCAAAGGTATTGGCACTTTTCATGGAAAAATGTGAAAAATTAAAATTTCTAAAAATGAAATAAATGCCGTCTATACACCTCAAACATTCACTCTATAATGGAAGATTGTACACCTCAAACATTCACTCTATAATGGAAGATTGTTGTTTTTCGCAATATTTTTGGAAATTTGGGCTCTTTTACTAACATTAACACTTGCGCTGAGGCACCTTTTATGCTCATTTCTTGTCTTTATTGATTTTTTCTGGGTTTTATTTTGTTTATTTGAAGAAAATGAACAACAATACACACCATGGAAACATTTTTGTTTGATTCGTGTCGAGTGAGATTTTCACCTAGAACCCAAAGGGGGGGGTATTGGCAATTTTCATGGAAAAATGTGAAAAATTAAAATTTCTAAAAATGAAATAAATGCCTTCTATACACCTCAAATATTCACTCTATAATGGAAGATTGTTGTTTTTCGCAATATTTTTGGAAATTTGGGCTCTTTTACTAACATTAACACTTGCGCTGAGGCACCTTTTATGCTCATTTCTTGTCTTTAATGATTTATTCTGGGTTTTATTTTGTTTATTTGATGAAAATGAACAACAATACACACCATGGAAACATTTTGTTTGATTCGTGTCGAGTGAGATTTTCCCCTAGAACCCAAAGGGGGGGGTAATGGCACTTTTCATGGAAAAATGTGAAAATTAAAATTTCTAAAAATGAAATAAATGCCTTCTATACACCTCAAACATTCACTCTATAATGGAAGATTGTTGTTTTTCGCAATATTTTTGGAAATTTCGGCTCTTTTACTAACATTAACACTCGCGCTGAGGCATCTTTTATGCTCATTTCTTGTCTTTAATGATTTATTCTGGGTTTTATTTTGTTTATTTGATGAAAATTAACAACAATACACACCATGGAAACATTTTTGTTTGATTCGTGTCGAGTGAGATTTTCACCTAGAACCCAAAGGGGGGGGTATTGGAACTTTTCATGGAAAAATGTGAAAAATTAAAATTTCTAAAAATGAAATAAATGCCTTCTATACACCTCATACATTCACTCTATAATGGAAGACTGTTGTTTTTCGCAATATTTTTGGAAATTTGGGCTCTTTTACTAACATTAACACTCGCGCTGAGGCATCTTTTATGCTCATTTCTTATCTTTAATGATTTATTCTGGGTTTTATTTTGTTTATTTGATGAAAATGAAAAACAATACACACCATGGAAACATTTTTGTTTGATTCGTGTCGAGTGAGATTTTCACCTAGAACCCAAGGGTATTGGAACTTTTCATTGAAAAATGTGAAAAATTAAAATTTCTAAAAATGAAATAAATGCCTTCTATACACCTCAAACATTCACTCTATAATGGAAGACTGTTGTTTTTCGCAATATTTTTGGAAATTTGGGCTGTTTTACTAACATTAACACTCGCGCTGAGGCATCTTTTATGCTCATTTCTTGTATTTAATGATTTATTCTGGGTTTTATTTTGTTTATTTGATGAAAATGAACAACAATACACACCATGGAAACATTTTTGTTTGATTCGTGTCGAGTGAGATTTTCACCTAGAAGCCAAAGGGGGGGGGTATTGGCACTTTTCATGGAAAAATTTGAAAAATTAAAATTTCTAAAAATGAAATAAATGCCTTCTATACACCTCAAACATTCACTCTATAATGGAAGATTGTTGTTTTTCGCAATATTTTTGGAAATTTGGGCTCTTTTACTAACATTAACACTTGCGCTGAGGCATCTTTTATGCTCATTTCTTGTCTTTAATGATTTATTCTGGGTTTAATTTTGTTTATTTGATGAAAATGAACAACAATACACCCCATGGAAACGTTTTTGTTTGATTCGTGTCGAGTGAGATTTTCACCTAGAACCCAAAGGAAGGGGTTTTCGCACTTTTCATGGAAAAATGTGAAAAATTAAAATTTCTAAAAATTAAATATATGCCTTCTATACACCTCAAACATTCACTCTATAATGGAAGATTGTTGTTTTTCCCAATATTTTGGAAATTTGGGCTCTTTTACTAACATTAACACTTGCGCTGAGGCATCTTTTATGCTCATTTAGTGTCTTTAATGATTTATTCTGGGTTTAATTTTGTTTATTTGATGAAAATGAACAACAATACACACCATTGAAACATTTTTGTTTGATTCGTGTCGAGTGAGATTTTCACCTAGAAATCAAAGGGGGGGGGTATTGGAACTTTTCATGGAAAAATGTGAAAAATTAAAATTTCTAAAAATGAAATAAATGCCTTCTATACACCTCAAACATTCACTCTTTAATGGAAGATTGTTGTTTTTCGCAATATTTTTGGAAATTTGGGCTCTTTTACTAAGATTAACACTTGCGCTGAGGCATCTTTTATGCTCATTTCTTGTTT